>NC_051065.1:138355784-138411726 GCF_004664715.2 Peromyscus leucopus
ACTTGGTAGCCAGGCTGGCCTCGAACTCACAGAGATCCACCTGGCTCTGCTTCCCGAGTGCTGGGATTAAAGGCGTGCGCCACCACCGCCCGGCTCAGAAATGTCTCTTTAAAAATGATGTGAAGTGGTAGAGTGTTTATCTTGTATGCACAAGGCCCTGGCTTCAACCTCCAACACTGAAAAAAAATTTTTTTTTCCCAAAAGGTAAAGTCAGTGGCACCGAGTGCTGTAACCCCAAGAACCCCATGTGGAAGCAAGAAGATCTAGGATTCCACGTCATCTTCAGCTACACACTGAGTTCAAGACTAGCCTACATCTCAGGGGGGCATCTCAGAAACAAAAAACATAAACAAAACTTATACTGACAACCCAGGTGTGGTGACACCCAGGTGTGGTGGCACCCAGGTGTGGTGGCACCCAGGTGTGGTGTCACATGGCTATAATCCCAGCACTCAGAAGGCTGAGGCAGGAAGGTGGAAGGCCAAGGCCAGCCTGAACTTCACAGTAAGATCTTGTCTCCAAAAAACAAAAATGATGTTGAACAAAAGTCATAGGGGATTATAATTACATTTATATAAAGTTCAAAGAGACAAAAATTAATGAACATATCAATGTCGCAAAACATTGAAGTAAATTAATAATCAGTACAGATTCAGAGGCAGAATTTTGCGGGGCAGAAAGGGATATATTCGGAGACTTGGAGGCCTCTGCCATGTCCCATCCCCTCAGCGGGGTGCTGGACCCACAGCACCACTGTAACCTGGAGCTGCCTCCAGAGAAGAACTCTGGTGAGAGCAGAGCTCAGAGGCCCAGCAACCCAGCCCTTAGTTTAATCTCAAACCTTCACCTCCTGAGCAACCCCACGCACAGCGGGGAAAACTGCACAACACACGTTAATTTTTAAGATTTGGAGGGAAAGCCAGGCATAGTGGTGGGGTGCACAGCCGTGAAACCAGCACTCAGGAGGCTGAGGCAGGAGACTGACACAAGTTCAGGAACAATCTGTTTGCATAGTGAATTCTAAGCCAGTCAGGGTGACGGTGATGAGACACTGTCTCCAAAAAGAAATTAGGCCGGGCATAGTGGTACATGTCCTTAGTCCCAGCACTTGGGAAGCAGAGACAGGCAGATAGATCTCTGTGAGTTCAAGACCAGCTTGATCTACATAGTGAGTTCCAGACCAGCCAAGGCTACAGTGAAACTCTGTCTCAAAAACCAAAAACGATTTGGAGGAAAACTTGAATGTACTAACATATGAAAGTTTACAGGTTTATGTCTTAAAATCCCGCAACTCACCTCCTTGGGAGCCCAGGCGCCGGCTCCAAGTGCTATGCAGGTCTCTGGGAGGACAGGGGATGAGGAAGGCGCAGAGGAGTACCAGGACCATGGAGATGACCAGCGTCAGCAGAAAGACAGACGTGCGCACGTAGGACACCAGCGAAGAGGTGGCCTTCTGCTCCAGACCCCCAAGCGGTTCCGAGGGGAAACCCTCTGGGACGACCTCTGAAAGGTGTGGCTTCGCAGCCCCAGCCACGTCTGCATCTGAGTCGGGCTCCGGCGGGTCCCCCAGGGCGCTCTTCCCGTTCTTGACCCCTCCGTTCTTCTGCTGCAAGTTAAGCACGAGATCATCTTCGCTCTCATCGCTGTCAGCCTGGGTGAGGGGGTCGTACTCCCCGAGGTCTGGGCTCTTCTTCCCTGGAAAGACGGAAGGAAAGAGCCTCACCAGACCGTGGTGACACGGAAGCAAAATCACAACTAAAAAACCCCTAGCTTTACATCATTTACACTTTAGCGGCTTTCTGTATAATTAATTAGCTGTCGGCACAGGAGCCCCCAAGGGAGTCAACTGTTCTAGAATTGTTCTCTTTTGGGGTTAAGAAAATTGAAAAGGCTAGGGTAGAAGTAAAATACACCATGTTAACTAAAATAACCCAGGTCTGGTAGGTTCATGCTGCATGTTCACCCACGTGAAAGCTAAGACAATAACCTTGAGCGCAGAGGGCCAGGAATAATGGCTCACACCTTTAATCTCACTGCTCGTTTTAACAGGAGGGCTGCCATGAGTGTGAGGCCAGCCTGGGCTACCAAGCAAGATCCTGCCTCATGGCTGAAGACATGGCCCCGTGGGTAAAGGCGTTTCCCTCGAAGCCTGATGACCTGAGTTCAATCCCGAGGGCCCACACATCAGAAGAGATTCACTTCCACAAGCTGTCATCTAACAGCAGACATATAATTTTTAAAAATTGTAATAATAATAATAATAATAATAATAATAATAATAACCCTGTCTCCAAAAAACATAAAAAGAAGCTGGGGTGTACTTAGTTTCAGGTAAAATGCTTGCTTAGCATGCACAAAGGCCTGGGATTGATCCCTAGGATAAACCAGGCATGGTGGTACATGCCTGCTATCCTAACACTTGGGAAACAGTGCCAGAATCTGAAATTCAAGGTCATCCTTATTGTTGGGGGCTTTTTGCTCTTTTGGGGGGCTGCCACCCAGCTCCCAAATAATCACACACAGAGGCTTATTCTTACTTACCAATGTCCAGCCTCTGGGCTTTTCCCATTCTCTTATTTCTGTAAGTCTTACTCTTACTCTGTGGCTTACTGGGTGGCTGTCCCTTGGAGTCCTCCTCCTTCTCTGGCTCCTAGATCTTAGATCTCTCCTCCCAGTTTTCTCCTTCTATATATCCTCTATGCTGCCAGCCCTGCCTATCCTTTCTCCTGCCTTGCTATTGGCCAGTTCTTTATTAGACCATCAAGAGTTTTAGACAGGCACAGTAACACAGCTTCACAGAGTTAAACAAATGCAACATAAACAAAAGTAACACCCCTTAAAATAGCATTCTACTACACATCCTCAGCTTAGTTTAAGGCCAGTTTGTTACAAATGAGTCATTAAACTCATTAAACTCTGAGTCATTAAAAGGGTATGTTACGAGCACTGGCTGCTCTTCAGAAGACCAGGGTTTGATTCCCAGCACCCACAGGGGACTCACAACTGGCCGCAACTCCAGTTTTAGGGGATCCCCAGCCCTCTTCTGGCCTCCTGGGGCACTAGGCATGCATTTGGCAAACAGACATACAAATATGCAAAATACCCATACACATAAAATAAATACCTTTTTTTTTTTTTTTTTTTAAGAGAAGCAAAGAACAGACCATGGTTACCAGGTTCAGCTAGACAGGAAAATAACTTCCAGAGTTCTGTAGCACAATCGATAACTATGGTTGTTCCTATGAGGCCCAGGGATCGAACTCAGGCCGTCAGTCTTGCTGGCAAGCGCTTTTACTGGCGGGGGCATCTTGCCAGTCCAAACATCTGTTCCTCTTATAAGCTTCAAAATTTGACTGAATGTCACTAATGAAGATGGCCACGGCTCTTTTGATTTTTAAATTTTTTTATTCATTCACGCATGGTGCACGCATGCATGCATTCATTCATTCATTTGAGGCAGGGACTCACTATGTAACCCAGGCTGTCCTTGAACCTGTGGTGACCCTCCTACCTCAGCAGCCTTCCTGGTGCTGGGATTGCAAGTGTGTCCCACCACTGCCAGCTTGAGGCTGTGGCTCTTGAGGAAACTCGCCTTACACCTAAGGTCTGTTCCTGCTTTAGATTTTCTCAGAGCCATGATGCATGACTGTTCCTGGTAAACTTCTAGAACAATTCTCCTCTGTATGCTATCTCTCACTGGGTGTCTATGGTTTCCCGGTTGTTTCTATGGAAACAAGTGAGCAAGTTGAATACTACATGTCAGCTGAAGGTGTTTGATGAAACCTCACTTCTCAGAATTGTCCTGTAATTTGAATATCCTTTAAGAATACCTTTCAGTAAAGGTGTAAAAACTGCTATTCTGAGCATGCGTCCTAGAAGAGGTGGCAGACTTATGCAAAGCTCGTTCGCACAGTCTGCATCCTGCTTCTACTCAGATTCTGCATTGACTCTGAGGGATAAATTATAGAGAGGCTTGGGTGCATCCCCACACGACTCCTGGCTCTCGGTGCAGTGACCTGTGCCTTCGAGGCAGGCTATGGGACAAAAGCTCTCCTCTTGGGAAACTGTCTGGCACGCTGTGACTAATGAGAACGAATGTGAAACCTTGAATTCTGGAGAATTAAAAAGGGAAGCACAGTGCTGACTGTGGCTAAGGCTGAGGAAGCATCCCTGGCACAGGTCCTGCCTTGCTGATGTCCTTCTGGAAATTACATCTGTGTCCTAACACACAGAAGGAAGCAGTAACACAGACAGGGAGGCCAGATGTAGAGGGGAAACCTGGAGGATGAAGTTTAGCATTTGTTTAATAAATGGTTGATTAAACAATATTCCACAGGATCACTCTGCGGCGTTCAGCACCTTCCAAAAACTCAGACTACACTAGGTAATGTGGTAATCGGTTAACTCGAGGTGTCTCTTTGTTTTCATTTACAAAGTTACTCATTTTGAACGGTGAAGACTGGATTTGGTCTTTTGTTTGTTTTCAAGTTGGGTCTATCTTAAACTGTGCCCTGATTTCCTAAATGCTGAGGTTACAGCTGTGTGCCACCAGGCTTGGCTTGGAGTTGGCTCTCATCCTCAACCCCACTCCTCTCCTCCCCCCTCTGTTCTAAGTGTGTGCACACATGTGCATCTGGATGCATTTGTCTATATGTGCCCATGTGGAGGCCGGAGGTCATGTCTTCCTCCATCAATCCTCATGTTAGTTTTTGAGACACAGTCTCTCACTAAAACTGAGCTGGCCATTTTGGGCCTCAGCTTAGTTTAAGGCCACACTTGGGAAACAGTGCCAGCAAGTCCCCAGTCTCTGACTCTTAGAACACTGGAGGCGGAGGCAAGAGGATTGAGGATCAACCCCAAACCGTGGTCAGCCTAGTTTACATATCGAGTTGACAGACTGCATGGTAAGCCTGTGTCTTAAAAGGCAAATAAACAAACTTGTTAGGAATACTCCTGACAGGAGCCGTTAAGATGGCTCAGCAGGTAAGAGCACTGGCTGCTCTTCCAGAGGACCCGGGTTCTAATCCCAGCAACCACATAGTGAATCACAACTGTTTGTAACTCCAGTCCCTGCAGGTCCAATATCCTCTCCTGACTGACCTCCATGAGCACTGCATGCATGTGCTGAACATACGTTCATACAGGCAAACCACCCATGCACATAAAAGAAACAATTTAAAAACAAAAAAGGAGCTGGAGAGATAGCTCATCAGTTAAGAGTACTGGCTGCTCTTCCAGAGGACCTAGGTTCGACTCCCAGCAACCATATTGTGAATCACAACTGTCTGTAATTCCAGTTCTAGAGGACCCAATGCCATCTTCTGGTTTCTGAGGGAACCAGGCACACATGTGGTTCACAGACATACATGCAGACAAAACACCCATACATATAAGATAAACACATAATTGGTGGGGGGTGTCTTTTTTATTGTTGTTGTTTTGGTTTGGTTTTCTTGTTTTGTTTTGGTTTTTGAGACAGGGTTTCTCTGTGTAGTCTGGTTATCCCTGGAACTCAATTTGTAGATCAGGCTAGCCTTGAACTCACAGAGACTCACCTGCTTCTGCCTCCTGAGCACTAGGATTAAAGGTGTGCACCACCACCACCACCACCACCACCACCACCACCACCACCACCCAGCCTGATAACTAAACAAATTTTAAAAATCCCTCTGACAACCAAGAAAACATACTAGATCTGAAATCTCAGGGCTGGGTGAATTTTAAAGTTCATATAATCTCTGTTCCCTTTCACACCCAGCAAGCAGTCACTAAGCACACAGCTGAGTGTGGCTAGTGTCAGGAGCCCACTGGTCTCCATCTACCACTTGGAAGGCCAAGGCAGGAGGATCAGGAGCTCAAGGCCAGCCTCAGCTACATAGTGAGTTTACACTAGCCTGGGCTACATGAGGTATTGTCTTACGAAAAAGAAAAGAGTCCAGGTCTTCATGACATAAAGACAAGTTTGGCTCTCTTATTAGCTATGTGTGTCCTTCCTTTTCAACTCTATAGGGGCTCAATTACCCTATTTATAAAATATAATAACTAGTGTTACATCTCTGAATTGTTAAGGATTAAGTAAGAAAACATACAAATGGCCCTTCATGCCTGGCTTATGGTCATAATCAATTTTCTATTATTATTGTCTGAATCTGTTGACAGCCTTTGCCCAGCCTTCTCATCTCCAGGTTAAACTCTTTTATGTCCTGCAACCCATGATCTGAAGGAACAGTTTCAAGTGACCCTTCTCTGGATACAATGTGACATGCCCACAGTTTTTAAAGTAGGGTTTCTGGAACTGAACACTATGAAAGGGTGTGATCTGACCACAGACAGGACAGAACCACGCCATCATGTTCCACATGGTTTATTGACTCAGTTAATACTGGTAGCTCTTGGTAGCCTCACCACACACCTCTTAAAACTTCCTAGGATTCTGAACTGCGCTCAGGCCACCCTATGGCCTTACCACTGGATCTTAAGCACCAAGTGAAAAATTTAGAAGCAGCATCTACCTCAATCAATCAATCTTGTCAATCTTTGCCTCCTAAGATTCCCAAAGAAGTGAAACTGTCAAACTAACAAAATACCAGCTAACAGAACAACGGAAGGCAATTCACTTTTACCATGATTACGCTGCGACAGACGTGAAGGAGCCTGGCGAGATACACTACAGAAATGCAGACAATTTTAGTGACTCTATGAAGAATAATTAATGGATGTTCTTGTATAGGAATACACACTTCTAATAGTCACAGGAGGTATTTCTACCATAATTCCCTTCCTTAAAACCAGGAAAGGAGGGAGCAGAAGAAGAAGAGGAGGAGAAAGAGAGGGGGGGGAGAGAAGGAGAAAACAGCACATTCCCAATAGGAACAATCGCTGCAAATTCATGAATCTCTTATCTCCTTGAGGAAACAATAGAAGTAGATACATGTCTCAGTACTTGAACAAGGAACAAAGTGCACAGAATTGATGGTGATGACGATACTGTGATAATTGAAAATGTTGTCAGGTGGTGGTGCACACCTTTAACCTCAACATTTGGGAGACAGAGACAGGCAGATCTGTGTGGGTTCAAAGGCAGCCTGGTCTACACAGCCAGTTCTAGGATAGCCAGAGCTACAAATAGAAACCCTGTCTCAGAATAAAAAAAAGAACTAAAAATGTCTTGACTGACTACCATCCAAACTGATCCAAAAGTGTCTTAATTCATCAAATCCTCATAATGACCCTATGAGAGGTCTAATCCCTATTTTATCAACAAAATAATTAAAAAACAGGTCATTTCCCTATGACCAAGAACCTGAGAAGCAAAGCCCAGATTCAAACCCAGGCATCTAAGCATAAAACCTACTTGTTGACCTGGTAAGACACTTCTTCCTTATCTCAGGAATATGTAACCCAACTAATAATTTCATGCTTGAAAAAATAAAGTCTAGGGTCACAGGAACAGCCAGGAACAGAAAGCAGAAGTATGAAAACAATCTCTACAGAAGCAAGCTTTCCAGTGGCTAGAAACTAACTACAGGCACCATCAAGTCCCAAAGAGGCTGATGGCTTTGAGAGACAGAAGAGGCCAGTTGTGTTGCAGAACAAACTTTTTGTACACTGTGAAGATGTGTATCTGCCAAGGCATCTTCTGATTGGTTTAATAAAGACCTGAACAGCCAATAGCTAAGCAGGAGAGGATAGACAGAACTTCCGGGCACAGATAGGAACTCTGGGAAGAAGAGAGGTGGAATTCACCAGTGAGACATGGAGAAATCAGATGTAGAGTATGGAGAGGTAATGAGCCACGAGGCAGAATGTAGATTAATATAAACAGGTGAATTTAAGTTATAAGAGCTAGTTGGGAACAAGCCTAAGCTAAGGCCAAGCTTTTGTACATAATAAGAAGTCTCTGTGTCATTATTTGGGAGCTGGCTGTCCAAAGGAAGTTCCACTACACTTGGTACCCAATGTAGCATCTGTGGAGCTACTCACAACAAGACTAGGTATAAATGCCTGCTGCAGTGTGAGCCCAACAACTTCCCAGAGCTGGGGCAAGTAAACGTGGCTCCTGGCTCTGGGAACCCACAAAGATTCCAACTTGTAGTTTTACTCAAGGTCAGGGAGTCAGGCTTTATGCTGCTCTCCAAGGCTGCATAATAGGGTGCAAAGGCATGGTTACCAAGTGTCTTATTCTTCAAGGCCTAATCACAAGATGCTTTGCCATGGGTCATGGTTACTAGGTGGATTGAAGGATCTACACTTGGTTGTATGTTTGTGCTTTGATCTTGAAAGGGAGAAGCCCTTTGCCTCTCCCCTTGCTAGGGTATAAAAAGCCCATCAAAAATAAACTCAGAAACTGCTGAGTATTGACCCAGGGCCCTCCCAAAGCTATCCTGTGACTCTGTCTTTTTCTTCATCTATATTTCTAACTAGCATTTCTCAGTTCCTGACTCCCCTCTTCAAGAAACCCTTCGATAGGTCAGGGCTGAGCCCCAACACTGAGCCCTGACACCTAGCCTATGCCTGCGGTGTAAGGCTAGGCTCTCACAGAAAGGTAAGCAGCCGCATCTGCTGCAGCCCAGAACCAGTTGGATGGCCTGCTGAACCAACCTGAGGGGGGCAGAGCCAGGTGTCAGTGCCATGTGCTAAGCATAGCCACAAGGCAGATAACCTAGCCCTTTAAGGCTTCGCTCACAAAGTCAGGAAGCTGCCTGCAAAAAGCCAAGCCAGGTGGTGGTGGCACACACCTTTAATCATAGCACTGGCAAGGCAGAGCCAGGAGGATCTCTGTGAGTTCAAGGCCAGCCAGGTCTACAGAGTGAGATCCAGGACAGGTACCAAAACTACACAGAGAAACCCTGTCTGGAAAAACCAAAACCAAAAAAAAAAAAAGCAATGTCCAGACCAAAAAAACCGCTGAACAGGTATAGTATGCTTGAAAATGTGTTTAGTTGCTGAAGAAAGAAAAAAATGGATAAAGACCATCATAGAAAAAAAAATAGTTTAAAAATAATAAAGTCTTTAAAGATCCAATATAGCGCTTTATTAACTTTAAATTTTTAAATGCTAATAAGTTAAAAAAAAACTGCTTAGAGATAGTAGATTATAGGGAAAAAATTGCTAAATTAAGCCAGCCTATATATTTTAAGGCTGTCTTAACTTCAGATTGGAAGTCAGGAAACGTGTTGCGTTTGGGGAGAGGTTATGCCTTTGTTTCCACAGAAAACAAAAAGTTATGAATTCCTTCAAAATTAATAAAGATCAGATTTGACTGAGGGAGACATCCTGAAAATCCTGGCTGCAGACATGAAGGAAGAAACCAAGAAAAACTAAAAGACAGGTGATGCTGATCTCTCAACATGGGAACAGTTCTGAGACTGGATGAGAATGATAAATCTTGTTGGCTACAGAGTCCCCATGACTTATTACATGCCATCCTTTCATAAGGCATGGATGGAGATTTATATTACAGTTTGGTTATACTTTCCAACAGACTTATAAAGTTGACAGATGCCTTTTACCTGCTCAGACATGGAGCAAAAGATCATTTTTAGTTGATTTGTGCACAGTGTACATTCCATACTTGTATTAATGCTACCTTTAAAAGTGTGCATGTGAGCGGGGGTGGGCCACCTTTAATCCAGCTCAGCAAGCCAGGCGATCTTGTGATTTTCAGAGAAAAGAAAAAGAAAAGAAAGAAAGGACCAGACACCAATGAGGACAAGTAGTCCAGGTGATGATCCAGCCTCTCAGGATGCCTCTATTGCAGTTTCCTAAAAATTTGCATCCAGAACAACTTCAAAGTGGTTAGCTAAGATGGTCCAGCCTCATAGAATGCACCAGCCAGGACTTCAGATAAGCTCTGCACTTTCCCATCACACAGAGACTGGACAACAAATGATACAGCTAGCTCTCCCAGGACTTAACCATTATCCCAACTTTCTCAGGGTTCTCTAAAGATGCCGTCACCCCCAGACAACAGGAGGTAATTTTAAGAACACAACCCCACATTCCCAAGAGGTGGAGTGAGTGGTTTTTGGTTGTTCGGTCAGTTATGGATGTTTGTCATTTTTTAGGGGGGTTAGTTGCAAGTTGTTATTGGTCATAGTCAGGGAGGAAATTAAGCAAAGGAAGTTAGATTCAAAGATCTCTTTCTAAAAAGAAAAAAGAGGGTATATAGGAATGATAGGATAAAAGGGTAGATTATTGAAACTACTTTTAGACTGAAAAGCAACTACTAGTCTCAAATACTTTGCATTGGTTTGGATTTTTGTATATTAATACAAATTTAAGATTATTTTTGTTATAACAAACTGTAAGGTATTGTACCTATGCAATTCATTTAAAATTATAAAGATCTAGTCCTTGAAAGCTATTATTAAATTATTTAGGATAATTAAGATAACAATCAAACTTGTAGCAAGAGTTTAGATGTAGACAGAAAAAAGCTTTATTTAGCCTCATGTATCTTAGACAGGTGGTCTTCAAACACTTCAGAGATCTACAGAATATAACATTTAAGATGTTTTATTAAGGCTTTTCATGACAGCGAGACATGTCTACTCCTAGCAGCACCAAACTACTTCAGAGAGTATGATGGGTACTGACAAACTCCATATGTTTGCTTTCATTGTGGGAAAATTAGCCACTGGGCAAGAAACCTCCCTTGCCTCAACTGCTGACAGAATGCTGTCCAAATTGGACAAGCAGGACACAAAGAAAGCTCACTGCCGAACTCTGCAAAGACAAAGTAGGCCAATACTTTAAAATTCCTGCTTCACAGAAAAGTCTGTCAGATATTCTAGGCCCGTAGGCTGAAGATGAACACCCCAGCATTGCAGAGGAACCTTGGGTGATTGTCCAGGCAGCTGTCTCTGTCATTTCTATAGTTTTGGAAGATGCTTGCCCTGCACTTCCAAAATTTTTACTCAGGCAATATTTTATCTTTCTCAGGTCTCTGATGGGGATTGAAGACTAGATAGTTATACAGTTTTCTTTGTTACCAAATTTAGAAAAAAAAATTACACAAGAGATGTAAAATTTATAAAATCTTAAGTTGCTTATTTAAGAAAATGTTTAAAGGTCTAAAAGAATACTTTAGGCTGGTAATACAAAAAATCCATGAAGTCTGTTTAAAGGGCAAAGGATTTATTATGGGGAAAAACTCACTGTGCAGAACAGAACTGATACAGGTTCTGGAATGCTGTTCCAGCTGCCTGGATCAGTCTCACATCCAAGTCTTACCATGGAGTGAAGAGAGGCAAGACGCCTATGTGCCTCAGGTCTTAAGGGTCCCCGAGGGGCCATGCCCCAGTGGCATGTACTTCAAAGTCATAGGCAGGTGGAGCAGTTACCTGTTGCATCTGTAGGGATGGTGCTTCAAGGTCATAGCCAGCTACCCACTACAATAGTTTAGGTATAAAACTTTAGATTCATCAAGATAGGATAGATAATAGAGTATTTTCTTCAAATACAAATGGACTGCACATTGTGAATGTAATTCTTACTTGATAATTGTTCTTATTGTACATAGTTTTACTGTGTTAGAGTTAAAACCCTTCCTTTTTATTTAGACAAAAAAGGGAGAAATATTGCAGGATATTGGATTGCGCCGTGGTACTGTGAGACTGTGTTAATAAAGTTAACCTTGAATCAGGGCGCAGGGCCAGCAACTAGCTGACTAGACTAGTTGACAAGAATTAGCCATAGAGAACGTGGAGGATCTGGGGTATGGATAGAGAGGCACAGGAAGGCGTGGGGAGGCCCTTGGAGGTTCTCGGGCTTTTCTTCACCCCTTTTGGTCTAGGAAGTCTAGAAAGGTCAGCAGGTCGCTCCACCACTGCTTCTTTGATCTATAAGGTTTTCACCCCAATATCTGACTCCCCAGTCTTTATTGGTAAGAGAACAACTTAGATAAACACAACACAGTTGGGAGACAGAAACCAGACAATAACTCAGAGAATTCAATACAAAATATCACTGAACTGTGTTTGGAGGACTTAAGGCTGCCCTGGGACTGATCTGGTGGTGACCAAGGCATAAACTGGGAGCCTAGGAGAGTGCCTGCCGGATTTGAGTCCAGCCCCACATAAAGCCGGGCACATGCACACACCTATGATCCTAGCACTTGGAGCAAGTGGAAGCAGGAAGATTAGAAGCCTTCTCTCTAAAGTGAGTTGCAGGCCAGCCTAGGCTACATAAGATCCTCTCTCAAAAGCAAAACAAAACAAAATATCTGGATGTGGGACGCAGGGTCAAGGGATTGCCTCAAGTTCCAGGCCAGCCTGATCTACATAGCGAACTGCAGGCCAGCCCAAGCTCTAAAATGCCAGGTGTGGTGGTGCACAGTTTTAATCCCAGTATTCAAGAGGAAGAGCATGGATCTCTCTGAGTTCCAGGCCAGCCAGGTCTCCATAGTAAGACAGTCTCAAAACAAACAGAAACAAAACAAAAACAGAGTAAACAAAACCAAAAAGAGCCCAGATCCACTTCACAACTCAAGCAGCAAAGGTAAGAGATTAAAAGACGGCACGGAAGAAGCAGAGCTGCGTCAGCACTCCGAGCCCCACGTATTCCGCGAGCCTGGACAGAGGCAGCCAGAAGTGAACTGCTGGGAAAGGAATCTGCCGCAGTCTGGATTTTTATTGCTGTGAAGAGACACTATGACCACAACCACTCTTATAAATGAAAACATTTAACTGGGGTGGCTCGATTACAGTTTCAGAGGTTCAGTCTATTATCATGGTGGGGAGCATGGGGGCGTGCAGGGAGACACCGTGCTGGAGGAACAGCTGAGAGTCCTACATCTCACAGGCAACAGGAAGTTGATTGACAGTCACACTGAGGGAAGCTTGAGAAAAAGGGACCACAAAGCCTGCCCCTACAGTGGCACACTTCTTCCAACAAGGCCACACCTCCTAATAGCGCCACTCCCTTTGGGGACCATTTTCTTTCAAACCATCACAAGATCTGAGCTCTAAGCCCTCATTAAATTCTAGCTTCCAACTGCCCCAGCTCCCTCCGTGTCTTGGCCAGCTCTGCCACTTGCTCAGCCACTAACCCAAAGGAAAATAGCTACCCAATCAGGAATAGTCTTGAGAAAGAAACCAACATTAGCATTCACTCCCTAAGACACTACAGAGTTCTACAAATACCCAAGGAAGGCTACAACAAAACACAGCAAATAAAATCAGGAAAAGAACATTTGGGAGGGTGGGCAACTGGAGATATAGAGTTAAGCATTTGCCCAGTTCAATAGAAAAGGTGAAATATCAACAGTCAGGGATAGACAGTCAATAAGAAAAAAATATAAAAGTATATGAAAAAAAAAATATCAAAAAAAAAAAAAAAAAAAAAAAAAACAATAGAAAATGAAAACAACATAAGACAGAACAGAGTATATATAGAAAAAAAACATTCTTACTTGTCTGGCACCCTCAGTCTCCCCTCTCAGGAAGCTGAGACAGGGGATTCATGAGTTTAAAGGCTGTGTGGTGAGACCCTGTCTCAAAAAAAGTCAACAACAGAAAAATTATAGAATCATCAAAAAGAATAGATATTTCTGAAATCAGACACAGATGATGACTACTGAGAGCCTAGCTAAATTAAAAGGATAACACGGCTGGTGTTCCTTCCCTCAGTAAGCCTGTGTAATAGCTTTAAGACAGAAATGCCTCCCATTTTCTGGAGGAGGAAACTGAGGTTTAAGCATTTAGGAAACTGGCCCATAGCTAAAGAGCAAGTAAGTTCTTCAAAGCCTGCACTGGCTACTCCTACTTCCCAAGGCCAAAGCTTTCCAAACAGACTGTGGTGCCCATGCCTGTAATCCCAGTACTTAGCAGGCTCAGGCAGGAGGGCCACCTCGAGTTCCAGGCTAGCTTGGGCTGTTTAGTGAGTTTCAGACCAACCCTGTCTTCAAAAAGAGACCCCATCTCAAAACACTCAAACCAGGGCTGGAAAAATGGCTCAATGGTTATGGTTAAGCACACACACTGCTCTTTCAGGTGACCCGAGTACAGTTGCCAGGATCCATTTCAGGCAGCTCACAGCTCACAGCTGCCTGTAACTCCAGCTTCAGGGGATCTGACGCCCTCTTCTGGCCTCCGTAGGCACAGCACTCACATGCACAAACCCACACAGGTACACATAAAACTCAAACCTAATAAAAATACGCTAAGAACCCTAAGAAACTGACTGATACGGGATATGTATAACTGGAGGGAAAAAAATTGGACCATCATGCAGTACTTAAAGGAGATGCAAAAGAAAGAGAGAAAGGGGGACTGCAATAAAGCCAAACCTAACTGCAGAATAAAGGGTACACAGAGAATAATCATCACTGAACATTCTAGTAAAAGTACAGGACCTCAAGGATGGCAAAGGAATGGCATCGCATCCAGGCTTAGGGTGAAGGATCATGTCTAACGGTGATACACAAAAGTCAAACTGGCAGCTGGTGTGGCAGAACATGTAATTCAGGAGGGTCAAGAGTTTGAGGACAGTCTGGGAAATGGCCAGAGAGATGGCTCAGTGGGTCCCAACGTGACAGCCTGAGTTCAGTCCCCAGGACCACATGACATAAACTCCCTTCCTGCAAGTTACCCTCTGACTTCCACATATGTGCCAAGTGTGCATGCCCCTTGCCTCCCCACACCAACACACACACACACACACACACACACACACACACACACACACACACACTAAATGCATTTTTTAAAAAATTGTAATAGGCTAACTTCACCTAGGTGTGGTATCATATGCCTGTAATCACATCGTGTAGGAGGTGGAGGCAAGAGAATCAGGCATTTAAGATCCTTCTGTGCTGTGCGGTGAGTTCCAGGTCAGCCTAGGCTACATGGGCAGTGGGGAGGGAGTAGCAGGACCGTGTCTCCAAAGTCGTCATAGGAAGAACTTATGGTATAAAGTCCAGGGCCTCTGAAGTATGAAGACAAGCACACCAGAGCACAGAGCTATCATTGGCTGGTGCCTTTAAAGACCTCAGGAGATTAGGGCCAATTCTAGACCAACCTTTGGAGCATGATAACTATTCAAACTTACATTAACACAGATAGTATGAAAATAAACGTTGGTTTAGTTATTACAGACTGCAAGTTCTGACTATGCAAGGTTTTTTTGTTTTGTTTTGTTTTGTTTTCCTGACTATTCACTAAAACAACAGCAATGGGCAGAACAAGAAGCCCCTGACTAGCCTCAGGCCACACTCAGATCAGACATGAGTCTGTACTTCACAGTCCAGGGTCCGCGCACTCACTCTTTCTGAATCTACTGCTTTTGGTGAGCACCCAGGGGTGTGTGTGTATGTGTGTGTACACAAGCACCTATGCATGTGTGTGTTTGTGGTGTGCCTGTATGCAATGTATATGTATGTGTGATGTATGTTACACATGTGTAAGGTATGTGTGTGTATGTATATATATGTATGTATGTATGTATTGTAGTGTGTGCATACATGGTGTATAGGTATGTGTAGTGGGTATGGGTGTGTGTGTGTGTGTGTGTGTGTGTGTGTGTGGTGTATGTACAATGTGTATGCAGATGTATGTGCCCATGCACATGCCAGGAGGATGGTGGGTGTCCTATTACATTGCTCTCTGATTTATTTTCTTGGAAAAAGATCTCACACTGAACCTGGAGCTAGGTTAGTGGCCAGCGATTCCCAGGAATCCTCCTGCCTCTACCCCCTACAGCACTGGGGTTATGGGCACATGTGTAGCCATGCCCAACTTTTTATGTGGGTACTAGGAATTCAAACTCAGGGCCTCAGGTTTGTGTAGCAAGTACTCTTACCTGCTGAGCCATCTTTCCAACCCAGGTTTCCAGTCAGTGAAATGTCTGCAGAGGGGCTGGGAAACCACTCAGTAGTCAGGAGCATTGCACTGCTCTTGCAGAGGACCCGCATTTAATTCCTGGCGCACACATGAGGCAGCTCACAACCTCCTGTCACTCTAGCTCCAGGGAGATCCTATGCCTCTAGCCACCATGGGCTCCTTCATACACATGCACATACCCCCACACATACCCACATATAGACACACACACACACACACACACACACACACACACACTCACTCACTCACTCACTCACTTATATAACTTTACTTTTATGTCTGCAAAGAATACAAGAGAAGACACTGGTTTCATAACACAGTGATAGAACAGCTCTTCACAGTCACTGCTTTCCTCCTAGGAGACTGAGACAGTGACTCAACTGTGTTCCCAAATGTGCAGAGGAAGCGTTCCTATGAAGGGATGCGACTGCGTTATGCCCAGGTGTGCTTAGGGAAATACACTGAGACATGCTACCCTGTGACACACTATACCTCAGTTTACACTGCAACCCACCCATGTAATGGGACATGTGCCTGTACCAATGTACATAATTCCCAATATGGCTTAGTTTATCTAGAGACACAGTCCTCGAAGTCACATATCATAAAACAAACCACAGCAATAACACTGTACTCTAACAGTCCCTTCAGTGTTTGAGCTTCTAACTTTAAAACTAAAAAAACATATACCTAAGAGATAAGCCGTCCTACAGGCTTTATGAATGTCACATTGTCCCTCTGTTACTTATTAACCTCATGCCAGGCACGAGAGCCAAATGCCTTTCCATTGTGAGCTCAGTGAAAGGCTTTTAGATGATGAAATGCATCCCCAGCAGAGCTCAGTCCTGTGTCACTCACTGCTGGATCAGGCCTTCAGAGTGTACCACCCCCAGAAGCTACTAATGACCAAAACAATAGCTAATGTGTGAGAAGGTAATTAAATTCCTAAGTACAACTATCTCTTTTACCATTCCAAATAACCCTGTGAGATAAACATGCGATGCAGTGTGTGGCATGTAGAGAATGTTCTAGAACAACACTATTTATTACAGACGAGGAAACTGAAGCTTGAAGGGGTAAAACGGCTAGCCAAGTGAGTCTGGAGCCTGGCTGCGGATGAGGCTCAGCGGGTAGCTTGCATGCCTAGCATGCATTTACCGAACGCCCTGGATCAGATCCTCAACACAGAGGTCAAATCAAAACAGATCCAGTCAAATCCAGAGCCCGTCTCCTGCTCTTAGCCACTGTTCCATTCACTTCTCCCACACAGAAAAGTTCTAAGAGGGTTACCTAAGGAAACACAGCACAGTAACAACCAGGACCGCAGCCTCGAAGCCCCAATTACAAGGTATCCAAAAACAGCTTTGAGAAAGCAACTTCTACCTAATATAAAAACCACAAACTATATTTTGGGTAGTGAAGAAAAAGGGCAAGGGAAAGACCAGGAGAAAAACAAGCAAAAAAGAAAAAAAAAAAATCCACATCACATACAGGGCAGGGCATATAGATCTGTATGCAGGCCTTAGTATTGATCACAGCTCAGCCCTCAGGGCCAAATTGCCTTCCAAACACAGGAATCTTCCACTTTATACTGTCAGCTGATCAAATAACTACAACCCAATACACCGAGGAGCACCACATTCTCAGAATGAAGACACAGAAGTGATCAGGCAAGATAGTCTCCAATTATTCTTTTTAAATATTATTTTGAATAGTATACAAAATGCCGGTTTCATTACATGTTTACACATGTATGGTATTGTGTTTTGCTCATATTCATCTCATTATTCTCTTGTTCCCCCTCCATTTGAATATTAATAACGTTCTTTTTCCACAGATGGGGATTGAACTTGGTTGGCTCTGTGTGTGCTAGGCAAGCACTCTCCCCATGAGGTACACCCCTTTTCTGCAGCTTTATTCTCAGAGAATAACAATCATCTATGCTGAAATAAAACAAGGACTCCAAAACAAATAAAAAAGCTAAAAGTGCCTGTCATTTAATTATGCCTTTGAGAAGACAGCATTCAAACGGGGGGAGGCGGGGGGGGGGGGGGGCCGGAGGAGTACTTTCTTCAGAGTAAATGAATCCTGCAGGGAAAACATGTCTCTTTTAATTTCAGTATTATGTACACATTCCAAGATAGATCTTATCGATGTTCTTTCCAGTGTTCCAAGCAGCCCATGAAAGGGGAAAAGATCTAAAGACACGAAGTCTTGGGTCAGCTAAGACACCAGGCTGGTTTCAAGGTAGCAGACTAGAAACTCTTTGAGAACAAGGGCCCTGAGCCCCACTGATAGCCTCAAGCTGGGCATTGGAGATACCCTTTTCAACATGCCAGGGAAAGCAACTGCTTCCGCTCTTAAGCGATCAGCCGATAAATGCTTACAACTTAGTGTTTAAACGTTTAAGTAGAGTAAGCAATTTTTCGAACGCTCTGAATGTTCAAATTTTGCTAATGGCAGAATAAATGCGCCTTGGTTAAAACAGCGCGTTTCAAACAGCACAGCCCCCTGCCGTGTGACCTGGTGCGATTCAATTAGCCATTTTCCTAATCTTTTCGCTCTCCTCCTCCACCCAGGAGGAAGGGGAACACCTGCCTGGGCTAGCTCTCTGCTGCCAGGCGGCTGTCAGCGAGTGGAGATGCTGTTCCGCCCAGGCCACTCACTCACAGTCCTGCAGCCCCCGGCTCCCCCTCTGGTCCAACCCCAGAGAGCAGCAACGAGTCCCGGTGCTCAGGGAAGGATGCTCCGGTGGCCGGCCCTCCCCGGGAGACGGCGGCGACACGCGCTGGGACCTGACAGTCACCGTCGCGCCCCTCCGCCTCCGACCCGGCCCCGCGCGCCTCCAGCAGTCTCTGCCCCGGGAGTCCCCGAGAGTCCCCAAGTGTCCCCGAGCGTCCCCCGGTCCCCGACCCACACCCGGGCTCCCCTTCCCGTCCCCCGGGCGCCGCAGCCCTCCCGGCTAACAGCCAGGCCCCGCCGCGCCGGCCTCGCCTCGCCGGCCCCTCTCCCCAGGCCAGCCAGGCCTCCACGGCGGCGTGGTCGCCGGGCTGCAGACTCCTTACCCGGGAGCTTGAGCGCCCTGGACAGCACTGTCGCCATGGCGGAGGCCCCCCGTGCGCGTGCGCGCGCCGCGTCCTGCCGGGAAGTGTAGTTCGCTGCGGGCCGCGCGTGGGGCTGCGGGCGGGAAAGGTGTGACCTGCCGGGAGCACGGCTGGGAGGAGGCGCCGGCTACCGCAGGTCACCCGTGTCGGGCCAGGCTGAGTCGCTCGTGCAGAGCTCAGCAGGCGGTCCGACCGGTGTGCCGAGAGCCTGGAGGAGAGAGCCGGGTAGTTAGGGAAGCGCAGGCTGTGAAGTTCAGTCCGCGTGGGTTTGGAATGGACAGACAGGATTGGAAGACTACCTGTGCTATTTACTGCCAGGGCCATCTTGGCAAGTCACTGGGCTCTGGCTTTGTTTGTCCGTCCATCTGTTTTTGAGACAAGGGTCTTAATGGAAACTGTCTTTGTAGGTGAGGATGACCTTGAACTCCTGATCCTCCTGCCTCCATCTCCAAGCCTCGGTATTACAGGCACGTGATACCACACCAGGTTTTCTTTATTTATCTATCTATTTATTTATTTAACTTATTTATCTACGACCAGGTGTGGTTGCGCATACCTTTCCTAGGCAAACAGATATGCCAAGCAGTGGTGGTACGTGCCTTTAAAAATCCCAGCACTTGGGAGGCAGAGTTCATGGCCAGCCTGATCTACAGAGTGATTTCTGGGACAGCCAGGGCTACACTGAGAAACTCTGTCTCGAGAAAAAAAAAAAAAAGTATTTATTCATTCTTTAAATTTTTATTTATTTATTTATTTTTGAGATCATGTAGCGCAGACTGGCATCCACTTGGCTATGTATTTGAAACTGGCCTGGAACTCCTAATCCTCCTGGCTTTACTTCTTAAGCGCTGGAATTACAGACATGAGACACCACACCTGGCTGGCTCTCTTGAAATGAAAACGATATCTCCTTCTTACTGAGAGAATTAAATGATACCATCCTTTTAAAGCACACAGCTCCTGTGGCTCTTTTCCCATCTTAAGTGTGGACTGAAGTGTGCTGAGGTTCTGACATGGGTTTCTTGGTCTGAGTTCTTTCCAGGAGCCGACTGGTTTCTCACCCATGGGCACTGAAAAGATCAGCATTTAAGGGAAGGAATATTGAAAACATTTCATCAGCTTGAAACTGAAGCTTCTTACTTATCTAGTGAGGTCTCCCCACTTCTGCTGAATGCTGATAAACAAAGTAAACATGCGAAGCACCGAGCACCCCCAACTAGTGTTTAATGAGTGTTTGATGTCCTTTTGGTTAATGTCTTACTGTTTTGTTGTTGTTTGAGACAGGGTCACACTATGTAGACCAGACTGGCTGGAATTCAGAAGGTAAAACACCCATACATATAAAAATAAATAAAAATGTATATCAATAAATAAAATGTTTAATAAAAGGAATGAGCCACCACACCTCACAATTAATAATAATAATTTTAATGGCTTACATTTTATGTGTTAATTCTTTAACTTTCATTTATTTTGTGTATGTATGCATGTAAGCACATGCATACTTCTGAGGACCAGTTCTCTCCTTCCACTGTGTGGATGTCAATGTCAGGAATTGAACTCAGGCCATCAGGCCTGACTCCAAGATTTACCCACTCAGCCAGCTCACCGGCCCCTTATGTGTTAACTCTTTCAGTGTTCTGTAATAATTGAAATGTTTACTATTTGCCAGCTTCTCTGGATATGATTAAAGACCATATTTTATATCAATGTAGGTCATCCAAGAAAAGAAACACTACAAGTCACAACAAACCGTAGCTGCTTGCCTGGTATCAGATCAGCTCATTAGAACACATTCAGAGAAGTGAAGACTGATGTCAGTGACCCTGGAAGGTGAGAAGGACAGGAACAGGCACCTGGGACAGGCTGAGGTGGCCCAGAACAGCCGGGTTATACATGGTAGAGAATGGGGAAAAGTCCATGCACTTTCCATAGTGAAAAGATAAACTCCAGGAATGACCCTGCTTATGTAACTGAAATGAAATGAAATTGTGTACGTTACACTTTGGAAATTTTGCAACCAGGCATGGTGACACATGCCTGTAAAGTCAGCACTCAGGAGGCTGAGGGAGCTTGGAGTTCCAGTTCAGTGCCATCCTGGGTTATGCGAAGAGACACTATCTCGGCAGACGATGGCAGGTCGTGTCTTCAATCTCAGCACTCCAGAGGCAGAGGCAAGCATATCAGTGAGTTAGAGGCCAGCCTGGTCTACAGAGTAAGTCCCAGGACAGTCAGGGCTACACAGAGAGAAACCTTGTCTTAAAAATCGAGAGAGAGAGAGAGAGAGAGAGAGAGAGAGAGAGAGAGAGAGAGAGCTGAGAGAGAGAGGCTATCTCAGTTAAAAAAAAAAAAAAAAAAAAGACCAAGAAGTGATTCTCAACCTGTGGGTCGAAACCCCTTTGGGGTGGCATATTAGATATCCTGTATACCAGGTGTTTACATTACAATTCATAACAGTAGCAAAATTACAGTCATGAAGTAGCAATGAAATAGCTTTATGGTTGGGGGAAACTATATCAAAGGGTCACAGCTTCAGGAAGGTTAAGAACCACCAATCTAGGAGATGGCTCAGTGGTGAAGTGCTTGTTGGGCAAGCGTGACAACCTGCGTTCAGACCGTCAGCACCCCGTGAAAGCCAGGCGAGACTGCACGGTCCTCTACCTGTATTCAGACTGTCAGCACCCCATGAAAGCCAGGCGAGACTGCACGGTCCTCTACCTGCATTCAGACTGTCAGCACCCCGTGAAAGCCAGGCCAGACTGCACGTTCCTCTAGCCCCAGCTCTTGGGCGAGGGACAGGAGGGTCCTGGTGTTCTCTGGCCAGCCAGACCAGCAGAAACAGTGAGTTCTAGATTCAGTGAGTGTGCTCGTTAGATTTTGTTGTTGTTTGGCAACTTGACAAAAGTGTGAGTCATCTGGGAAGAGAAAACCTCAACTGAGAAAATGTCTCCATCAGACTGGCCTATTGGCAAGCCTGTGGGGCAGTTTCTTCATCTGTGATTGATGTGTGAGGGCCTGACCCCCTGTGGACAGTGCCACCCTGGACAGGTGGTCCTAAGCTGTACAAGACAGCAGGCTGAGCAAGCCTGTAAGCAACACTCCTCCCTGGCTCTAGCTCAGTTTCTGCCTCCAGGTTCCTGCTTGAGTTCCTGCCCTGATTCCCCCAGTGACTGACTGTAACCTGCGGGTTGTAAGATAAAATAAACACTTTCTTCCACAAATTGGTTTATTCATAACATTTTATTATGATGTAACACGAAATGTAAATGGTCTTATTAATAAAAAAAAAAAGAGTCAGATATTTGGGTAAAAGCTGAAAGATCAGAGAAACAGAAGAGCCAGCCACTAGTTTATCGCTATGAAATCCTCAGCCTCAAGAGAGCGAGTTCCTGTTTCCTCACGCCTTATATACCTTTCTGTGTCCTGCCATATTACTTCCTGGGATTAAAGGTGTGTGTTACCACTGCCTGGTTCTGTTTCTCTCATGTAGCCCAGTGTGGCCTTGAACTCACAGAGATCCAGATGAATCTTGGCCTCCAGAATGCTAGGATTAAAGGTGTCTGCTACCATTGTCTGACTTCTATGTTTAATTTAGTGGCTGGCTTTTCCTCTGATCCCCAGGTAAGCTTTATTGGGTATACACAATATATCGCCATATTACACCAATAAGAAGCAAACTAAGACTATATCTCAAAAAAAAAAAAAAAAAAGTGAAGCGTGAGATGAAGATACCCCAAAACAACCTCTGGACTCATTCTACATGCATAGTCACACACATGCATGGATATAGCACACACACAAAGGAAAATGTAAAGCTTTGCTTTAAACTGTATGGTTACTCCAAGTGCCCCAGGAACACCTACACACACACACACACACACACACACACACACACACACACGCACACGCACACGCACGCGCACGCGCACGCGCACGCACACGCACACGCACACACACCCAACAGATTCACCTGAATCGGTATAGCATTTCTACTGTCAGCATCCCAGCCCTGGCCGAGAGCTTTGGAGGGAAGCAGATGCTGAGAGCTCACGACCTCCCTGGCCCCCGCAGCTTTTATCCATTTTATTTGCCTTGTTCCCTCCAGGTTCCTCCTTCTTGTCACAGTTTTTTCCCATTTGAACATAACTACAGCTCAGACTCAGGTTTCTCAAACTTAGCCTGCCTTTTTTTTTTTTCAATTTATTTCATTATTTGTTCTTTTGGGGAGGTCTTTGGGGGACAGAGACTCACTCTAATCCAGGCTGGCCTGGAATTCACTGAGTTGATGTGGGTCAACCCTCCTGCCTCTGCCTACTGATTTTCTCTCAATTTAAAGAAAAAAACGCAAAGCGGTCACCAGAGGTGTCAGGATCTGTGCCTCTGCCATAGAGAAGACCTGAGAGATTCTCTCAAGTTAGCAGGGAGACTGAATATCTTGGATGCCAAAACACCCACTCAGGTCACCGTAGAAAGAAGATTCCTCGGGACTTACCAAACTTGGCTTGCCTCCAAGGAAAGTCAAAGAGAGGTGACTAGAGAGGGGTGACCTGGAACAGCCTGTCACGCCTGAAACCGTGCCTGCTCTCAATAGAAACGTTGTTCTAGACATCACAACAGAAGCCACATTGATCCCAGGTGGGAGTGCCGATCATTTGCAGACGGAACCCACAGTGCCATCTCTTGTTGTCTAGAGTGTGCTGTATTTAGTCAAAGGCAGGTCAAATCGTGTTCTCTAATACTCCTTCTTCTGCGGCCACCATAGACATTCTGTAGGTCCTGACCCTCCTAGTGGTTTTCCTGACTTCCTTAGATCCAGACAACTGAGTCCACCAGCAGCTGCTACCCATCGCTCTTGGTACGGCACTGGGACTGCCAGGTTCGTTCTCTGGCGCCCCTCACAAGGCTTCCGGTGTCTCTCACAGATCAATACCACACCAGCGTCTAGTGCTGTGAAAATGTGGAGGCCCAGTGGCGAAGTGGAAACCGGAGAAGCCTGGCTCCTTCTCTGAGGTTAGGCACAGTTTGTTAAGAAATGGCATGCACTATCCTGCCTATTCTTCAAGGTCAAATGGAGTCTTTTCATTGGCGCTTTCCAATTTTAGTGGGTGAGTCAACCAGGTGAAAGCGATCGCTGTAACAAGCAACCTCAATCTTTCAGTAATTATTAGAGAATACAAGTTCATTGCTAGTTAAGTCACAGAGTAGGGGGCAGGGCAGGCAACACTGGGGCTCTATTCTTCCCTGTCATTCAGGGGCCTCGACTCCTCCTAAATCTTAGGGCCTTGGAGCCCTCCTCTGGGTCATTGCATCCTAGCTCCTGCTGTCCTGGAAGAAAAGAAAATGTGTTTAGGAAAACATGCACTCGGTTTCTGTTATGCTAAGAACTTCTCTTATTTACAGAATACAGGCTTGAGAGACTGTCCTGAGGGTGGGAGAGATTGTCAGGACAGCTGAACAAGGCAGAACCGGAGAACTTTCCGTCTACATTTTTATAATCCCAGCTCCTGAGAAGCTGAATCAAGAGCATTGTGAGTGTGAGGCCAGCCTGGGCTACATAATGACTTCCTGGCCTTGGGAGGGCAGCAGAGTGAGACTTGTTTCAAACAAACAAACAAATAAAAAGAAGCTGAGCCCTTGGGGACAGGGGAAAAGTTCAGGCTTTGTTCTGCTAGGGCCTAAAGCTTTGTCCCGGAGCTGAGCTTGTCCTCCTCCTGGCTTAGGAGCTTGCCACTGTGTGTAAAATAAAGCTATCCCCAGAGGACTGGAGAGATGGCTCAGCGGTTAGGAGCACTGGCTGCTCTTCCAGACAGACCCAAGTTCCTCTGCAACTCCAGTTCCAGGGGATCCGACACCCTCACACAGACAGACATGTAGACAAAACACCAATGCACGTAAAATAAAAATAAATAAATCATTGTTAAAAATTTACTCCTTTAAAAAAATTAAAATAAACCTGTTCCTAGAAGCAACTCCTTCCTCCAGAGACAGCTTTCTGGAGACCAAGTACCATCTGCTCTACTGGGACTAAAGAGACAGAAGTGGGAATTGGTAACGGGGAGAGACCTGAAAAACAGAAAGAACAGCGAAGTGAGAGCGTGTTGGCGTTAAATGCAGTGTCACGGAACCGGAGAAATCAGTCTTGCATCAGGAACTTGGAAGAAGGTGTTGGCCTGTGGCTTATTCACTTCTAACAGGGAACTTGAGTCTGACCAGGAGGGGTAGCACAACTGTAGAAGACAAACAGGTTCCTCTTCTCAGACCGTCCCTTAATAACATCCAAGGCTCCTCGGCTCAGATTTGTACACACCTAGGTTTATCCAGCCTGAAGGACTTTCTGTAACCCAGACTATTAAATGCTTTCTAGGCCCTGAGGTTTAAACAGAGGCTTCTTATCAAGTCCCCAGCTGGGGACATATGTACAAGAATAACAATACAATTAAGCCCAGGTCCACCCAAAGCCACTGAGATCCACCCCCACAGGCACATACCACAGCAGTCACTGTGGCTTGTTCATCCATCTGTGACATACTTGAAGTCATACCGTGGGTGGCGATAGCTACTGAAAAGTTTCTGCACCCCATAAGTCTCTCCACTGATGCAGCAATCCAAATCAGACCAAATCAACCCAAATTAAGAAAAAGCCCAGGTTTAATGGGTAAAAACGCTCCTGGATGATTTTCCCATGTGCCCTGTTCCCCCCTAGGGGGAGTTTAGAAGAGAGACCTAAAAACCACGTGTTTGTTATGTGGGGGAGACAGTTTAAATACCCTGTGGGAGTGGTCCTGAGTATCTCTGGGGGAGGAGCAGTGTTTGGTGGGCTTTCTGAGGAGGCAGGGTCTGGGGGAGAGAGAGAGGTGGGGCTTCCATCTAATCATCCCAGACTCTTTGGGTATTATGGATGCCAGGGTGCCAGGGTGCCAGGGGCTGAGGTGGAACTTCCACCAGAACAGCTACCACTGAGGAACCTTTATCACCCATGAGAGCACACTATTCAGGACACTTGTCAGTCAATCCTTCCATCAGACCTCAGCCACTTTATCAGCTTCAAAACATAATGAACTAGTTAGTTAAATCAATGATCAAGCAAATTAGGACTTGTATAGTTGTTTTCCTAATGATTTAAGAGCTGGGAGATAGAGGTCAAGACACTCAATACTCAATATTTCTCCAAAAAGTGACAAAACATCAGACACATCTGTTCTCCCCTCCGTTCTGAGCCTCTGACCCTCACCATTGACTCTTCTCCAGTAGGATGCACTTGGCTCCATTCTGCTCTTGGGGTTTCTCTTCCTGCCATCTTTCCTGCTCCCAGTTGCCACAGCTGAACTCACCTCCATCCTCCTCGGCAACTCCTTATCATGGAGGCAGTCACTGCTGTAGAATTCCCACACAATGTTCTTTACATTGTCTTCCAGTATTAACCCATTTCACAGCCGTAACAGTCCTGTGGTGTAGGCACCCGACCCCAACCTTTCAATGAGGAACTAAAGGCTGATATTGTGGTAGATGAAGCTGCTCACCCGATTCCATGAAAGAGGAATTTAATGGCGATTAGTCTTTTTCCTTTTCCTTTTTTTTTTTTTTTTTTTTTTTTTTTTTTTTTTTTTTTAAGAAATCATCTCACTGGAACTTGCTCTGTTGACCAGGCTGAACTTGAAGTCACAGAGATCCACCTGCCTCTGCCTCCTGAGTGCTGGGATTAAAAGTGTGCACCACTACACCCAGCTATTCTTTCTGTCTTCAATTACCAGCAAAGACATCATATAGCACACGTGCTAAAATCTGTCCTCTGTCCTCCACAGCTTAGAATTAGCTTCAGAATCTGTAGCTCAGCTGTCCAGGGAAGCTCTATTTGTTCAGTTCGAAGTTATTGGTGGGGCTGGAGAGGTGGCTCGATGGTTTAGAGCACTTGCTGCTTTTCCAAAGGACCTGAGTTCAGTTCACATCACCTACATCAGGCGACTCACAAACATCTGTAACTCTAGCTCCAGCAAATCCAGAGCCTTCTTCTGGCCTCCCTGGACACACACATAGCATCACATAGACACTGACACACTCATAAATAAATGAAAAATATATAAATATAATACTGGGCAGACACACACATAGCATACACATAGACATTGACACACTCATAAATAAATAAAAAAATATATAAATATAATACTGGGCAGAGTGATGCACTCCATTTATCTCAGCACTGAGATAAAAGCAGAGACAGGCAGACCTCCATGAGTTCAAGGACAGCCTGCTCTATGTAGTGACTTTCAGGACAGCCAGGGCTACATAGAGAGATCTTAAAAAAACTAAATAAATAATTAGTTAAATGGCTGGGGTTGATGC
The DNA here is from genome assembly GCF_004664715.2 of Peromyscus leucopus. Lineage (NCBI taxonomy): Eukaryota > Metazoa > Chordata > Mammalia > Rodentia > Cricetidae > Peromyscus > Peromyscus leucopus. The sequence continues at coordinate 138,383,074 of NC_051065.1, forward strand.
ATGCCCTTAATCCCAGCACTTAGGAGGCAGAGGAATACAGAAATCTGTGAGTTCAAGGACAGCTCATATTGTATTTTAAAAATAGCGGAAGGAGTCATACCGTACAACAGGGCCCACATAGGAGGTCTATTGAGGGAGGGAGAGAGAAGGGCAGAGAAGGGGCAGGGACCGGTCCCTGGGGACAAGGAAGGAAAAGAGAAAGGAGAGAGAGAGGCGAGAGGTATAAAAGCCTGCATTTTATAAGGAAACAGTGAATGCACACAGGGTGCTCTTAGTGTCTGCATCTGAGGGACATCCTGTCAGGACCCTAAGGGCAGGCCAGTACAGATGCCTAAATGCAAACAGCTTAGTCTACACAGTGAGCTGAAGGACATCCAGGGCTACATAGTAAGATCCTATCTCATTTTTTTTGTTTTTTTTTTTTTTGTTTGTTTTTTTTTTTTTTTTTTTAGAGATAGGGTTTCTCTGTGTAGCTTTGTGCCTTTCCTGGATCTCGCTCTGTAGACCAGGCTGGCCTTCAACTCACAAGATCCACCTAGCTCTGCCTCCCGAGTGCTGGGATTAAAGGCGTGCATCACCACTGCCCCGGCAAATTTTTTAAATTATATATGTAAATATGAATAATACTACAAAGTCAAGTAAATAAACAAATTCCCAAGGTCTTCAGTGCCAGCAAAAATCAAAAATAAGTATGTTTCATGGGAAAGTGGCCCACTGGAATATCGTCTCAGTAAATTATATATAAACTACTCTCACTGGGCATAGTGGTGCACACCTTTAATTTCCAGCACATGGGAGACAAAGACAGGTGGATCTCTGTAAGTTCGAGACCAACCTGGTCCCCATAGCTAGTTCTAGGACAGCCAGGAGACTAAGAGAGACCCTGTTTCAAACAATAACAACAGCAAAAATCTTCTTCCTCTGAAAAATATGTACTTATTGATCTATTTTTAGGACTTGGCTTTGAAATCTCTTGCTCCAGAGACTTTCTTTCTTGGCTAGAGGTATAGGAATGCAATTGCACAGATGAACCCAGGAAGCCCTGTCTATTCAGATCCTCTCGGCTTCTGACTCACAGCCTTCCTCTTCCTCCTTCTGTATGGAGCAGGATCAAGCTGGAAAGAGCTGCCTATTGCACAGCGCTACACAGAGAAGTTATTGATCTCCAGCCCCTAGACAGGAAGGCCAGGGAAGGTTAAAGGAATAGTTTTCTGTGACCCGCCTTGGGCAAGAAGAATTTGGGCCTCTCAGATTCACACTGGGAAAGAACAAGGCAGGAGGCAGGTGGTAGGGAGATCAGAGACACCTTGGTTCTGAGACTGCTTCTGAAGACCTCCGACGGCTGCTGATTCAAAGTTCTCAGCATGTCACAGCACCCCAGTTTGGAGACTCATTTTCTGACCTCCAACAGCATCAAAGCAGAGTAAGAACCTGATCTCTTGCTTGATTTTTGTCTTGTTTTGTTTTCACAGGGTCCCACTACGGTAGCCCTGGCCGGCCTCTGCCTCCACTCCCACCTCCCCAGTGCTGGGCTTAAAGGCATGAACCACCACACCAGGGGACTTAACCCAGGGTTTTGTGCATGCTAGACCAACTCTCTACCAACTGAGCTACCTCCCAGCCCCAACGCTACCTATTCTTAAGTTACAATTTAAATAAAGCCATGAAGGAAGAAATGGGCAAGTAATTAGTTAAATGAAATTAAAAAAAAAAACTTCTGTAATTTTTTTGTGTTTTGTGTATGTGTTTTTTTTTTTTTTGTGTGTGTGTGTGTGTGTGTGTGTGTGTGTGTGTGTGTGTGTGTGTGTGTTACTGGGGTTTAAACCTAGGGTGTTAGGCATGCTAGGCTACTGCTTTACCACTGAGTTATATCCCCAACCGTCTTCCTTTATCTTAAACAATGTAGTACTCGAGATGTCTGCCTATGGAGTGAACCCCACCCAGGCCTTCTCAATGAATCCGGGCTGGCAATCTCAGTCTGAAGCCTTCGCACTGAAACAGAACAGACTCATATTCTGGGCATCATACTTCAGGGTGTGCTATGCTTTGGGGTGTTCTACTTGAGAATTTTATGGGCCCCCTCTAGTGCCTGAGACCATCTGGATGTGATGGTACTGTAGCAAAATGTAATGAAACATCCCTTGGCCCATGCACTTAGTGTTTCACTTAAAATCAAACTGTTTGTATGGGGGAAGTCTAACTGAAAGGAATTCCCAGGTCTTTCACCTGCACGTCCACTCCACCTCATTTTCACACAGGTCCAGGTCAGCCCCTGTGAAGGGAATTTGCATACAGGTGTGGTTCTAATAATACTGGATCTTAGAGTTGGACGGGAGCTCAGGAGTCTGCGGATCTAACCCGTAGCAAGGAGCAATTGCTTCTGCAGTCTGGCATCCCATCTCTTTGGACACCGCTAGATCCTGAGAGCTCATGCCACGTGTGGTCACTGTCCAACGTAGTAGTTACCTTTCGCCTCACTGTGACAAAATAGCCCACAGAAGCAACTTAACGAAAGAAGGCTTTATTTCTGCCCACAATTTTAAAGGGATATTAACCCACCACAGTCAAGAGGCATGGAGCAGGAGCAAGAGGCGCCATTGCATCCACAGTCGGAAAGCAGAGAGAGGTGGACGACGGTGCCAGCTCACTTTCTCCTGTTCACCTGTCTGCTCAGCCTGGGACTCCAGCCCTGTGGTGACATCACCACAGTTAGTGCGGGTCTTTCTGCCAAAGCTGAACCTCTCTGGGAATGCCCTCATGGATTCGCTCAGAGGTACATCTCTCAGGAAACTCTAAACCCAGTCACCTTGACCATCAAAGCCACCACTACGCCCACTGTCGTGCAACAGTGTCCCTAGACACCCAACCACACCGCACATTTGTGAAGGTTCGAGAAACAAGCTCTACACTCTAGTTCCCATTCCATTTAAGCCTGAAATTCTGACTCAAGAGTCTTAATAGATTTTGCTTAAAGCTGTTTTCACACACACACATGCACACACGCACTGCTCGCACGCTCTCACCCTTCCCTTCACCTCAAGTACATTCAACTTGGTCTTGTGGTAGAAAAGATTCTCCCTGGAGGCTAAGTTCTTTTTCAGCAATCAAGTTTCACATCCCTGGAGATGTGGCTAGTGATGTAATGAATGCGGAAGGCTTTCCTCTCCTTGCTGGGCTGTAAATAATTAAAGATCTTAGATATGTACTCTAAAAGCTGGGCTGGGGAGGTGGTTCAGGAAACACAGGCGTACGATGCACAAGCCTGATGACCTGAGTTGACCCCACGTGTTGGAAGGAGAGAACTACTTCAAAGGGTTACCTTCCAGCCTCCACATGCACACCAGGGGCACAAGACAACACTTGCTTCTGTGCACACACAGACAGACAGACAGACATATATACATACACACACACACACACACACACACACACACACACACACACACGTACATATACACTCTGTGTAGCCCTGGCTGCCTTGGAACTCCCTCTGTAGACCAGGCTAGCTCAACCTCAGAGTGTTAATCACAATGGTGAGAATAAGACCACTAAAACAATTTGAGCCAAATTTGAAGCAAGCTTGATTTTTATTGGGGTGCACCCAAGAGCTGGCCAGAGACTGCCTTCTAAGACATGTTAAAGAGAGCAGCCCTGAATCCATTTCTTGCCCCTCCCCCCCCCTTTTTTTACAGAAGGGAGACAATGGGTTAGTAAGGAAATATAAAAATCTCAAAAAAAATAAAAAATAAAAAACCCTCATGTGGTCACCCACCATGTGATTAGGGAAGGATCAAGGAAGGTCAGGGTATTCTCAAAATCAAATCAAGGTCATGGGTTGGGGAAGGTCAGGTTCCAGGAAACAGAGAGCAACTCAGCTCTCACAGTAAATAGAAACTTATTTTTAAAAACATGGTATAATGGCCCCTGCCTTCAAAATGGACTCAAGCAGGTTCCTCAAGAGATCCGCCTGCCTCTGCTTCCCGAGTACTGGGATTAAAGGCGTGCGCCACCACTGCCCAGCAATAAACATATTTTAAAAACTAATAGTATGAGAAAATTTCTGTTTCTATAGTAAGGGCTTAAAGACCACAAACCACCCCCCCACACATCTCTCTTCTTTCTTTGCTTGGGAATGGGTAACATGTAGCTTAGGCTGGCCTCAAACTCGCTATATAGCCCAGGATGACCTCCCAATATACCAATCTCTCCCTGGCTGGCTTTTTAAAAAGAGGATGTACCTGGAGTCTCTGGGACTCCTCCCAGCATAGACACATCCTGTGGCTCTTCCTCGCCGCCCTCTAAGACCTGAGTTTTTGTTCTCATTTGGTAGAACAAAGTCTCTTTCTGCTCTCCTGGGCCAGCCCCAAAGAGGAAGCACCATAGAGAGAGGGCCAATTCATATCATTTTATATAATCCCCGTCCAGTTGTTGTTTTTCCCAAGATTGATTTATTTTTATTTTGTGTGTAGGAGTGTCTGCCTGCATGCATGTCTATGTACCATGTGTGTGCCGGGTGCCAGTAGAAGACTCCCGACTCCCTGGAACCAGAAACAGAGGTTGTGAGCACCTGTGTGGATGCTGGGATCCAAACCATCTCTCCAGCCACCAATTTCTTTTTCTTTTTCTTTTTTAATTTAACAATTTAACTTTGACTCAGTCTACTTTTATTTTGGGTGTTTTGTTTTGCTTGTTTGTTTTTGAGACAAAGGTTCATCCTGTAGCCCAGGCTGGTACAGAATTCACCATGAAGCCTAGGCTGGACCTCAAGCTCACAGGCCGGTCCTGGAATTCCTGGCGCCAGCCACCACTCTTGGCTTCCATGTCAGTCATCTTAACTGAGAAATGATTGTCTGTGCTTTTCTCTGTTCCTCATTTTAAGGAGTGGGCACTGGGGTGTCTCTGCTTCTGTGACACCTCTGTTATATGGAGCTGTGGATTGTTCCCTTAGTGAACAGGTCAAAAATGCAAACCAGAGAGAGAGACAGACAGAGGCAGAGAGAGACAGAGACAGAGAGAGAGCCTGATACCACTTACTTAGATTATTTATTTTTTGAGACATGGTCTCATCACTATGTAGCTCTGGCTGGCCCGGAACTCATTGTGGAGACCAAGCTGGCCTTCGAAGTACCCGGATTAAAAGCATGTATTACCATGTCGGGTATTCAGATTATTATGTTATAAGGAATAAAGATGTGACTCATTTCAATTTTGTGAGCATACACTTCTCAGGGAAATAAAAACTAAGTAATTAACATATGTACAAATTAGCTTCACTTATTTAAAATAATGATAGAAATCTAAACATGCTTATAGAGACATACATATGTAAACTCAGAAAAAGCCTAGCAGTGCTGGTGCACACCTTTAGTCCCAGCACTTAGGAGACAGAGAAGGATGGATCTCTGTTGTTGTTTGTTTTTGCTCTTTTGGGGAGCCCGCCACCCAGCTCCCAAATAAACCACACACAGAGACTTAGTCATAAACACCCCGCCTTAGCTTGGCTTAGTTTCTAACCAGCTTTCTCTAACTTTAAATTACCCCATCTGGTGCCTGGAACGGTCTACTCAGGTGGCCGGTCTAGTGAATACCCTAACCACCTCCTTAGAGCCTTTATTCAGTGACTGATGGAGGCAGATGCAGAGATCCACGGCCAGGCACCAGGCTGAGCTCCAGGAATCCAATCAATGAGAGAGAGAGGAGATATTCTGCAGGCTGGGGACGTCAAGATCATGATGGGAAGCCGTGCAGAGATGACCAGCCACACTAGTGGAAGCCCATGAACTGTGGACTGGTAGCTGTGGAGCCCCCATGGGACTGTACTAGGCTCTCTGATTATGGAAGACGGTTGTTTGGCTTGAACTGTTTGGGGGGCACCCAGATAGGGGGATCTGGATCCATCCCTGGTGCATGGGCAGGCTTTTAGGTGGTGTGATGCCTTGTGCAGCCTTGGTGCAGCAGGGAGGGGCTTGGACCTGCCTAGGCTCAGTGTGTTGGGCTCTGCTGACTCCCCATGGGAGACCTTGATTTGAGGGGTTGTGGAGATGTGGGGTGGCTTCAGAGGGAGGGCTGGGGGGTGGGAGGAGGGAGGAGATAGGATCTGTGGGTAGTATGTAGAGTGAGTAGAAAATTTCTTAATAAAGAAAAATGAGGGCTGGAGAGATGGCTCAGTGTCGCCATCCCTGACCCCCGAGTGTCGCAGCCTCGCTTGTGACAGGTGTCTCATTCAGATTCCTGCGGTGTCTCAGCTTAGGATCATCGGAGAGCTTACCGAGTTCTTTGTTTCATCCTGCTTGTGGTGTCTTTGCTCTGTATTTGGTGTAAACAACTTAGATGCAAGAATGCAGAACATTGGTCAGATTGTGCCATTGTAGCGAACTTTGCCTCAGGGATCTCCATTTGTGCTGTAAGCCTGTATTTAGGTTTCTTTTTCAATAACGATTTGATTCAGCATGCAAATGACTCGCTGTTTTTTCTTTTTTTTTCCGCTTCGTCGGCATGGTGAACGGGTATTGGTAACGCGGGCGTTACTGCTACAGCTCAGAGGTTAAGAGCACTGACTGCTCTTCCGGAGGTCCTGAGTTCAATTCCCAGCAACCACAAGCTGGCTCACAACCATCTATGAGATCTGGTGCCCTCTTCTGGCCTGCAGTCACACATGCTGTATACATAATAAATAAATAAATCTTTTTTTTAAAAAAAAAAAAAAAGAAAAATGAAAAAAAATAATAAATAATAAATTACCCCATCTGTCTTTTGGCCTCTGGGCTTTTCCCACTCTCTTACTTCTGTAAATCTTACTCTTACTCCGTGGCTTGCTGTGTAGCTGGGTGGTTGGCCCCTGACATGCTTTCTCTTCTTTCTCTGGCTACTTCTCCCTTTTTTCCAGATTTATCCTTCTATATATCCTCTCTGCCGCCAGCCCTGCCTATCCTTTCTCCTGCCTTGCTATTGGCCGTTCAGTTCTTTATTAGACCATCATGTGTTTTAGACAAGCACAGTAACACAGTTTCACAGAGTTAAACAAATGCAACATAAACAAAAGTAATACACCTTAAAATAATATTCACCAACCGATCTCTGTGAGTTCAATGCCAGTCTGGTCTACACAGAGAGAGAGTTCCAAGACAGCCAGGACTACACAGAGAAACCCTGTCTCAAAAAAACAACATTAACAACAACAACCAAAACAAAAAAACAAAAACAAGAAAAAAAAAGTGTGTGTGTGTGTGTGCACTGAAGTGTGGCATGTGGAAGCATCAATACCAAACCGTCAGTAGTGACTACTCTGGAAGCATGCTGCCGTGAATATTCATTTATTTTGATGAATGATTAAAACCAAAAGCTTTTAAAGATGAAATCTCATTATGTAGCCCTGACTGGCCTAGAATTCACAAAGATCTACCTGCCTCTGCCTCTTGACTGCTGAGATTAAAGATATGCTTGACTATGTCCAGTTAAAAAGTATGAAAAAAATTTAAAGACTCACACACTGTTTAAAGTGCAAAAATAGAAAGTAGCTGAGTTTGGTGGCTATCATTTACAAACCCAGCATTGGGAGATAGAGAACTCACGGCCAAGCTGGGCTACCAGAGGAGAGTCTTTCTAAACAAACATAAAAAACCGTGTTAAAGACAGAGTTATCGGAAAGAAAGTGAAAAAATGTCTATTTTGATCCATAAAGTAATGGCTGCACAAACATGAGAACCTGAGTTTGGGTCCCTAGCACCCACATAAAAGTCAGGCACAGTGGTATGCACTTATACTCTCACCCAGAGCTAAGTTCAGCTACCCAAATTCTACTGGATTTAGAAGTTAATGAAAGAGGCTAGCTAGTCTCAAGGACTGACACCTCCTGTCTATCAAATTCCCTGCCTATTAACTTCCCAATTGTGTCTCTGGCGTGGGCTTCCCCATTGAGTCCCAGCTGATGTATTCTAGACTATGTCCTCAGAATCCCCCCAGAACATTTATAGTCATCTGAAAACAAAATATGTCCACAGCTGAACTCCTGAAACTGACTCCAAAATGTGTTATATGAGGACAGGATCTCACACAGTAGTCAGACTAGTCTGGAACTCACTATGCAGCCCAGGCTACTCTCAAACTCAATGCAATCTTCTTGACTCAGCCTCCCAAGCACTGGAATTACCTGCATCATCCACCACACCTGCTCCAAAGCATGTTCTATTTATTTTTGCTTTTTGGTCTCTCGTTTCTTTGTTTCTTTTCTTCTTCTTCTTCTTCTTCTTCTTCTTCTTCTTCTTCTTCTTCTTCTTCTTCTTCTTCTTCTTCTTCTTCTTCTTCTTCTCCTTTTTTAGATAGAGTTTTGCTACATAGCATTGGCTGGCCTACAACTTCCTGTAACAGGGCTCCAGACCTCAGTAGGCCCCTAGACCTTAGCACAACTGACTCCATGATAGAAGTGCCATTCAGACTCTAAAACCTCACACCGTAGATAGTATTGCCCAAAAAAAAAAAAAAAAAAAAAATGAAAACAAAGTGTTGCCAGAGTCTTCCTGCCTTGCCCACAGTCAGGACAAATTCTTGTCACCCGCCAGTCCCACAGCCGCTCAGACCCAACCAAGCAAACACAGAGACTTATATTGCATACAAACTGTATGGCCGTGGCAGGCTTCTTGCTAACTTTTCTTATATCTTAAAGTAACCCATTTCTAGAAATCTATACCTTGCCACGTGGCTCGTGGCTTACCAGCATCTTCACATGCTTCTTGTGCTGGCGGCATCTGGCAGTCAGTCCTTCTGCCTTCCTGTCCTTTTATTTCTCCTCTCTGTTAGTCCTGCCTATCCTTCCTGCCTAGCCACAGCCGATCAGGTTTTATTTATTGATCAATCAGAACAACTTGACATACAGACCATCCCCCAGCACAGCCAAGTGCAGACCATCTCAGACACCTGCACTCAGGCCCATGGTCCTAATCATCCTCTATGTGGACCTGCTGGGTAACGCCACAAAGAACCCAAGAAGGGCTCCCACAGGACATACAGAACATCCCACAGCAACAAAGATCTCAGCAAAGTCCATAGTTATAGGAAGGTCTCTAAATGTACTAACCTTGCTTTTTGACTTCTGTATTTCTGCTTCTGGCTAACTGTTCTTCTTAACTGAAGGACATGGTTTTTGTGCTTAAAAGATCACCCTGAGAAAGGCTTGGGGCTACAGAGTAGTTACTGGCCAGCTAATAAAGACTTTCTGTGGCTTAAGCCCATGTCTGAGCAGTTTTCTCTGGCGCATACCCACAACACTAACTGTGTAGAACAGGCTGGCCTCAAACTCACAGCTATTAGCCAGCCTCAGCTCTCAGGTGTTAGAACCAAAGGTGTATGTCACCACACTCAGCAAAACATGTTCTTTTTGCAGCCTTCTCAAATGCAATGTGCTCGATCATTCCAGTCCCCTAGTTACTGCTTCCGAGTTACTTTCCAAATCTGCCAGGACACTCTGGATACTCAGATAAGTTCAGACAGTGGTGGATTAAGAATGTTTAGAAGGATGATTTACATGTTCCACTATAGAGGTGAGTGAAAAAGAAAAGCAAAATGCAAATTAGAATGCATAGTCATCTACCTTTTAATAAGAAAGGCTAGGGATATGAAAAAGTGCCCATACAGTTTCAAAAAGTTGATGAATGAATTTAAATGTAATGAAAGCTTGCCCAACACCTTTGTTAAATCGCACACCAAGATGTGATGGTTGATCTTGATTGTCAATTTGACTGGATTTGGAATCACCTGGGAGACACGCTGGGTGTGTCTGTGAGAATTTCCAGAGAATTTAAAGTGAGATGAGAAGACCTGCGTAGAATGTGGGTGACAGCATCCCCAGGTTGGTGTCACGGGCCAGGTTCCCAAGAACCCAATAAAAGGGAGAAAAGAAGGTGAGCAGAGCAGAGGACTGACTCTCTGCTCCCTGGAGTGTAGAGAGTCCCAGTTACAAGCGCCTGTCACAGGAGTGCTGCCCTGCCAATCCTCTTATGACATGCACCAAAAGAAATCTGTCCTTTAAGTTGCTTCTGAAGGGCCTTTTGTCACAGCGATTAGAAACACAGCTGATACAGAAGCATCCTCGGAAGCTGTTGCCTTTGGCCCGTTTCTGCCCCTGTGTCTTTTTCTTACCCATCATTCTCTGCTGGGACAGCCCCGAGAAGTTCAGATTTCTCTTCCCCAAAGCAAGTCACAGAAACCAGACTTCCCCCTGAAGCCAAGCAACCCAAAAATAGTATGTTCCCCCGTCTTCCTGAATAAAAACCGACTATAAATCAACTCCCGATCAACAGCCATTAGGACTCTGCTGTAGATTCCCTTTGGCTTCCCGAGCTTTGTGATAGCCATGTAAGGAATTCGGACAGGACACACACAGTATGGTTAGCAGTGTACTGAAGAGGGCACGGAGCCACTCTAGGGACAAAAGTGGTGATGGCTTTATGGTATTCCTCAAGTCTTGAGAACAGACAGCTTTTCCTGGGTGGAGGGAAGGGCGGGGTTTCCTGTCCAGATGATTGATGGGCTCATTCAGGCTGATCTTTATGGAAGGAAGCAATAATGTGGCATTGCTCTCTATCAGAAGCCTGTGGCTAGTTAACAATCTTGTAAGATTTAGATAATGTTGTATTAGTGACCTAGACAGTTCAACATGCCGTGTCTCCACCCGGGGACAGAGGTATGACTCAGGTCCCATTCTTTCCACCAGCAGCCTTTTAGCGTCTGTTCCAGGTTTTACAAGCTGCCAATTATGAATGAGGAATCCCCAGTGACCTTCAACCAGGCTAGTATCTCTAACTAGGGGTCAGTGAAATGGTTCAGTGGGTAGAGGTGCTTGCTGCTAAGCCTGAAGACTTTAGTTCAATCCCCAGGTCCCAAACGGCAGAAAGAAAGAACTGACTCACAAAAGTTATCTAACGTCTACAAACATACCAGAGTATAGTCTATATTCATGCCAGTGTGAACACACACACACACACACACACACACAGAGAGAGAGAGAGAGAGAGAGAGAGAGAGAGAGAGAGAGAGAGAAATGGTTTTTCTTTTTTTCATTTTAAATAAATTAGTTACCTAACACGACTTGTTTGATTGATTTTAAGTTGTAAGACCCCCATTCCAGAAGGGATCCTGTTCCCACAACCAGGAAGAAGAAATGCTGTGACTGAAGAGCCAGAAAGAATGTGAACAGTCAGGCCTTGCTGGGTTCCTGCCCTCCACCCACTGCATCATCTCCTAACTTATCTGTCCAATCCCTGATCTACACATCTGTCTAGGCACCACTCAACCTAAGATGAAAAATGGATAATTTACCTGGGTCTTTGGGTTTTCAACCTAAAGGCTCCATGTCAAATAAAGTTACAGTTAAATAACTGCTATAGCTTTTCTCAGCTTAGTCTGCTGCCAGTTTATTCCAGCCACTTCAAATTTGAGCACTCAGATGGGAAGCTGAAGTTCCATGCAGGAGGGAGAGATAAGCGCATGAAAGAATGGTGTCAGCAGTCAAATAGCGTTGAGTAGGCTTTGTTTACATCATTTGACTTGTGGATACGTAAAAGGCTTTTATAATTATAAGGCAAAGTGAAGCCGAGATGGGAAACAGCGGCAGCGCCTCAAAGTTAAAAACGAGTATCGAGCAGATCAGGTTGAGAGCTTGACCATAGAAAGGAAATTAATCTGGGGACTTAAAAACACAGTAAGTGCTAGAGAGAGCATCTGTGCTCTCGCAGATGATCCGAGCTCAGTTCCCAGCACCCGCCCTGGGAGGCTTACAACCCTAGCTCAGGAGCGTCTGAAGCCCTGTTCACAGGCACCTGCACTCACACACACACACACACACACACACACACACACACACACACACACACAGTTAAAAATAGAAACATGGGCCAGAGAAACAGCTCAGAGGTTAAGAGCAAGTATTGTTCTTTCAGGGAACCTGAGTTTGGTTTCTATCACACATGTCAAGTAGTTCACAACCTCCTTTAACTCTAGCTCCAGAAGATCCAATTCTTTTGTTTTCCTCAAGCATGTGCCCACATATGCACACATACACACGGACACACACGGACACGGACACAAATAAAAACATGGTATTGTCTAAAATATAATAAATTATATCTTTAAAAAAACTCAGTAATTGTCCCTCCTAGTAAGATATATTACCAGATGAGATCTCATTACAAAAATATCTTAGCCCACTGTGATGGTTCAGGCCTGCCTGTAACCCTAGCTCTTCAGGCTGAAATGGGAGGATTGCCATGAGTTCTAGGCCAGGCTGGGTTACAGAGAAGAGATCTTAAATTGTATCTATGGGTTGAATTGCTAACAATTCTTAACAACTGACATTGTTAGCATAAAGCCTGTACATGTGTATAACGATAGGACACAGCAAATAAGTTCCTGCAATATTATAATATTATAATAACAATATTATAAACTATTAAATAGGTACATATACATAGACTTGAACGATAAGTAAGTTAATCAGTAAAGAAACACATATTTAAGAAGTTAGGTGAAAGAAAACGTTCTGTCTGGTTTAGAAATGTGAGTCCCAGGGAAGTGTAGTGGTACACACCCATAATTGCCATATCTGGGAGACAGAGGCAGGAAGATCAGCAGTTCAAGGTTAGCCTTGCCTGTGCAAAACTCGGTCTCAAAAAGAAACCAAGAAAGAAATATGAGCAGTGGACTCAGGATGTGTTTCTCGTTTTCATAAACCTAGTACTAGCTCTCTGCATGAAGAAGCCCAACAGGATTCCAAACAAGGAGCGACAAGGACCTCTGGGGACGATTGTGATCTCTAATTACATTTGCCTCTGGTGCCCGGGTGACTGCAGTAGCTTCCTGGTGGAGCACGAAGTCTACATTGCCTAGTGGGAGTGGAAAACAAGGAAGGCTCTAGAGCCCGGGATCATGTGAGAAAGACCTAGGAAACGATTTGAGGAGGGTCTGGGGAGCCAAAGATGGGGCATTATCCACGGGAATGAGCGCAGTGGACAGAGTCACTGATACACAATATGCTGGTATTTTAACATTTGAAATTATAGTTTTTAAAAAGCTCTCATTGACCATCTTGGAAGCTCTTATAAAACAACCAAGTCAGCCAGGCTGGTGGCACAGGCATTATAATCCTAGAACTCCTAATACAGAGTCAGGGAGCCCATGAGTTTCAGGCCGGATTGGTCTACACAGCAAATACTGTCAGAGTGAGGGAAATAGAGAGAGGGGAAGGACAGAGAGACAGAGAGACAGAGATAGAGAGGGATGGGGAAGGAAATCCTTCTTCTAAAAGCAGGAAACGTGAGAGTTGACATCCCTTGGGGGCAGTCCCTGATGAGGACTGTACAGGGCTATATTTAAGATAACCAACCATAAACATTTCTTCCCTTTGTAGGAGATAATTCCTACAGGTGTCCCACACGACTTCCTAGGGTCCCCTACCAGCTACCAGAGGCTTCCATGGTGGTGGTGAGGTAAGCTGGTAAGGTATTTTTTGATGATCTTTTTGTCCCCACATCACTGGTTCATTTTGAGAAGAGTCTTTTCTCAGATAACCCTGAGCACGGTGGCCCATGCTCACTATCTCATCATTTGGGAGGCTTTTCTGCATCCTGCCTGGTCTCCCAGCTGCTTATAAATAATCACTCAGAGGCTTAATATTAATTACAAACTGTATTGCCTATTGGTCAGGCTTATTACTAACTAGCTTTTACAATTTAAATCAACCCATTTCTATTCATGTGTCTTACAGCCGGAAGTTTCTCCTGTTCCTCCCGGCCCCAAGTTCAGACGAATCTCTCCCACCCTCATCCCACAGCCGCTTGGTCCCAAGTAAACACACAGAGGCTTATATGACTTACAAACTGTATGGCCTATGGGTCAGCCTTCTGCTAGCTAACCCTTATAACTTAACTCAACCTATTCCTATTAATCTGCATGTTGCCATGTGGCAGTGGTGTTACTGGTCTGCTGGCATCTTGTTGCTCCTGGGGCAGCAGGCTGATGTCTCCTCAACTCCACCTTTCTTCCTCTTGTCTTCTGTTTGAATGTACCACCTAACCTTATCCTGCCCTGCCATAGGCCAATGCAGCTCTGTTTATCAACCAATCAGAGCAACACATATTCACAGCATGCAGAAAGACATCTCACAGCACTTCCCTTTTCCATCTAATCAAAAGGGAAGATTTTAACTTTAACATAGTAAAATTATATATGCTAGAACAGTTATTAAGCAAGAATTACAGTTACAATCTTCTCACATCTTAGCTAGATAGAACATATTAAGTACTAGAGTTAGAATCTTCAGGATAGGCCAGCTATTGGAGTAATCTTGGTAATTTGCCATCTGCCTATGATCTGGATATTTCTGGACAATAACATGTCTTTCTTGTCTGATATTGTTCTTGTAGGTTGTAGTTCCATTTTTGTTTATGTTATTACCCTTTGTTTTTCCTGGTCAATACTTGATAATCGTTCTTATTGTATATAGTTTGCATCAAGTTTAGAACCTTCTTATTTAGACAAAAAGGGGAAATGCAGTGGTGTTTGCTCTGCCTGTGACCTTGGGCTATAGGGCCGGAAGGAGGCGGTGCTTCTTGCACTTGTACATGACCTCTTAAAAAGGAAGGGAGAAGGATCATGAGTCCCTTCTCCCTGCTGCCTGCTTCCTGGTCTGATTGAACTGCCAGGTGGATTTGCTCCTGGTCAGATCAGAGGACTTCAGCTGTCTACTCTGTTCTGTATGCATGAGTGTGTTTCCTCAGTTTACCCTAATAAATTTCCCTAATACTCCTTAAGCAAACTGTCATGGATTTATTGCATTAGTGTCTCATGGCTTTATCTGCATTCTAATATATCTCGCTCCTCTGGCAGCTGGCTGGCATCTCCCCAGCTCCATCCTTCTATCCCTCTGTATTCCGTTTGGCTTCCTGCCTAGCTATATTCTGCCTTGCCATAAGCCAAAGAAGCTTTATTCATCAACCAATAAAAGCAAAACATAATCACAGTGTACAGAAGGACATCCCATATCATTTCCCCTTTTCTGTCTAAACAAAAAGGAAGGTTTTAACTTCAACATGTCAAAATTACATATAACAAAACAGTTATCAAGCAAGAATTATAGTTACAATATTTAGTCTATTTGTATTTGGCAAAATTAAAGAAAATACTCTAAAATCTATCCTATCTTTGTGAGTTTGAGATAGGTTTCATATCTAATTTATCTTTTATCATAACTAAGGAAAACTAAAGGGCTTTCTACCCCAGAGCCATTGGGTAGAATGAATTCCCACAACAGCTGAAGCTGGAGCATTGACGTGAGTTCCAGGGCAGCCTGGGTGACAGTGAGACTCAAGAACAAACAGAAAGGACCCCATCAGTGGTGACAAGAAGGAACGTGGCAAGTGTGAGGACTACGGCATGGGTGGGTTTTCTTCCGAGATCTTGAGGTGTTGAAGAAAAGTGGACGAGAAAGCAGGGCTGTGGAGAAGGCTCAGGGAGAGAGTGCTCACACTCGCTTCTTCCCAGACCTGGTGCCCTCTTCTGGCCTCCGTGGGCATTTGCGCAGGTGGCACACATACATGCTTTAATAATAACAGCAACAACGATAATAATTCTTTACAAATAAATAGGTATGCTTAGATAAGCAGGCAGCCCAGGCACACTGTGGGAGGGATACTGTTCTCTGCAGCCCTGGGGTTTAATTGCCAGCCAGCCTAGCAGAGTTTAGGGAGCACTGAATGACAGCCCTACTGGCAGGTGTTGTCAGGCCTTGGAAAAGGAGAATCACTTCCGGTCAATGGGAAACCAGAGTAGACAGTACCTGGAGCAGAGCTTCAAAAAAGGTGTTAGTCCCTTCCAGGCCTAGCCTGATCTTCCTAACTGCCTCAAACTGTGGTGGATTAGTCGCCAAAGAACTCAAGTACCTGGTACACACATCTAACTAATTTTAAGACCTAATCAACCTAATTGCCAATAGGTACAATCCAGACATAAAATGGATACAACCTTATCATTTTTGACAGCACAAACGATTCTGGAAGACATTATGTTGTGTGAAATAAACCAGACATAGAAACGCAAAATGTGCATTATCTGGCCCTATGTGGAATCTAAACCAGTTGTCATGGAAGCAGAGAATAGAAGAGGGTTACCAGACACAGTGACTGAGAGGCGGGAGAGGTTGGTCAGTGGGTACAGAGTCAGGTGGGAAGGAAAGCTCTGGTCCACAGGAGCACGCCATAGTTAACAAGGGAGAAACGTGTTTTGGGTTTTGGAGACAGGGTCTTGAGATAAATCTCAATCCTAGTTGGACCTAGGACTCACTATCCAGGCTACCAGCTACTTCATGGCAATCCTCCTGCCTCAGCCTGCAGAGTGCTAAGATCATAGGTATTCAGCACCACATCAGGCTCATTATACATTTCAAACTAATTAGGAGAAAGGATGGGCAATGTCCTCACAACAAATGAACGGAAAACAGCTGGGCATAGTGGCACACACCACAGGCATATCTCTGTGAGTTCGAGGCTAGGGCAGCCAAGGCTGCACAAAGAAACCCTGCTTAAGAAAACAGCAACAGGGCTGGAGAGATGGCTCAGTGGTTAAGAGCACCGACTGCTCTTCCAGAGGTCCTGAGTTCAATTCCCAGCAACCACATGGTGGCTCACAACCATCTGTAATGAGATCTGGCGCCCTCTTCTGTGTACATAATAAATAAATAAATCTTTAAAAAAAAAAAAAGAAAGAAAACAACAACAAAGATAAACATCTGAGTAAATGGATATGCTAACTACCCTCATGTGATCATTACAAGATGAATTTATTTATAAGGAGAGTACATTGTAGGGCTGGAGAGCTGGCTCAGTGGCAAAGAGCACTTGCTGCTCTCCCAGAAGACTCAGCACCCCTGTCAGGAGAGTCACAACTGCTGTAACTCCAGTTCCAGGGGATCTAACACTCTGTTCTGGCTTCTCTGGACATCCACACACTCATGGAACATAAATAAAACTAAAATTTAACACACAGGATAAAACATTATGTCTCCAAAATACGTGTGTTCATTACTCTTCTTGCTGCTGTGACAACATACACGGAAATGCAAGGTGAGGAAAGACCGTGTTGTTGTTGTTTGTTTGTGTGAATCGGCACGGCAGCGGGAGCTCCAGGGGCTGGCCATACCACATCACATCATTTGAGGTAGACTGATGCTCAGCGGACTTCCTCCTCCTTCCCTCTTCATTCAGTCTAGGTCTCGGTCCATGAGATGATGCTGGCCACCTTTAGAGTGGGTCTTATCTCCTCAGGGAAACCTCTCTGGAAACTGCCCAGATGTGCCTCAGAGTGTGTCTCCTGAGTGATTCTAAACCCCATCAACTAACAATGAAAATTAACTGTCACAATATGCAGCATTATTACATCAATTAAAAAGGCTTAGGGCTAGCAATTAAAGTCAACTGTTGCTCTTGTGGAGGACCTGGGTTTAATTCCCAGCACCCACATGGTAGTTCACCGCTATCTGTAATCCCAGTTTCAAGGGATCCAACACCCTCTTTTGACCTCCGAGGACACCATGCATGCACCATGTGATTGGAATGAATGCAGGCAGGCAAAACACTCAAACATATACAATAAATAAACCTGAAAATATTTTAAGTATTAAAAAACAGACTTGGTTAACATGACTCAGAAGAAATAAATACATGTGGAGAGCTCAAGGATGACATTAGACTAAAGAGAATAAGGAGGATGAGCAGTGACTAGCCTTTCTTGACGTTGTGCTAGGACTGGTCACGAAGAAGCCTTTAAAGCCTGCCCCTCTTCAAGCCATGCCTATTTACCAGAAGGAGCTGGGACTCTATCCCAGCTTCCCTCTGCACTGTGTGCAGTCTCCTGTGGTCAATCACTGCCCTCAAATGTTAAATGGAAAATTCAAGAAATGAACAATTCATAAATTTCAAATTATTCAGCCTTTGAGGCAGCTTGATGGAATCACATTCTATATTGCTCTGCCCTGCCTCAGATACAAACGATCCCTGTGCCTGTGCCCGTGCCCGTGTGTCTGTGCTGTATGTGCTACCTACCCAGTAGACCCACAGTGACTGTCTCATTATCAAAGTAACTGTTGTGAAATTGGGATGCACGTGTTCAAATACCCTTTATTCTACTTAGTAACGGCCTCAGAGCATAAGACAGTGGCAGTTCAGGCCAGCCAACAAGAAGCTGTATGCTGTACAGTGACTCCCTAAATGAAAAAATAAATTCTCGACTTCAGAAAAACAAAAACAAAAGCACATTTGCTGAAACTGCTCAAGCCTACATTTGCATTGTTAATCTCATTTTGTTTGTTTGATGTGTGTGGGGGTGTGACATGGGAGTGTCATGACACAACAATGCACTTGTGGAGGTCAGAGGTTGGTTTCGTGGAGTTGGTCCTCCTCTTCACCTTTATGTGGGTTCCAGGGACCAAACCCAGGTCACCAGGCTTTCATGGCAAGGAGCCATCTGGCGGGCTTCTTTATTGTTGCAAATTCCTTGTTGTGCCTCGTCCATAAATTAAACTTCACCGTAGTTGTACACGTGCCTAAAGACAGAGTTTATATAAGATTTGATGCTCTCTAGGGTTTCAGGTGCCCACTGGGAGTCTTCTCCATGTTCTCTGTGGATATCGGGGTGGGGGAGGGGGCTACCAGACCTGGAAAGAATTAAAATCATCTTCAAAGAAGGAAAATAGGCAGTGACCATGGTCTTCATCATGTCCTTGTAACACAAATTGCTAAATGGTCTTATTAATAAAAAAAAAAAAAAAATCCAGAGCCAGATATTGGGGTGAATGCTGAAAGATCAGAGAAACAGAACAAGCCAGTCACATTCTTACCTCTATGAAATCCTCAGCCTCCAGAGCATGAGTTCCTGTTTCCTCACGCATTATATACCTTTATGTGTCCTGCCATATTACTTCCTGGGATTAAAGGCGTGTGTCCTTCCCAAGCAAAGACATGAGATCTCAAGTGCTGGGATTAAAAGTGTGTGCCACCATTGCCTGGCTCTGTTCCCAGTGTGGCTTTGATCTCACAGAAATCCATACAGTCCTCTGCCTCCCAAGTGATAAGATTAAAGGTGTGTGCCACCACTGCCTGACCTCTATGTCTAATTTGGTGGCTGGCTCTGTTCTCTGATCCCCAGATATGTTTTATTTGTTAAAGCACAAATAAAATATCACCACATATCCTTGTTTCATTTGCCTGTTTACCTTTGAAAAGAGAAGGGGGGTGGGGAAGCCTGTCTCACTGGGCAGTGGTGGCACACACCTTTAATCCCAGCACTTGGGAGGCAGAGGACACAGATCTCTGGAATTTGAGGCCAGCCTGGTCTACAGAGTAAGTTCCAGGACAGCCAGGGCTACACAGAGAAACCCTTTCTCAAAACACCAAAAGCAAACCAAAACAAAACAAGGCCCTCTCTGGCTTTTGTGATACCACTCTGAACATGAAGATGGAACCTAGCAGGGGTGCCCTCGGCCACTCCTCCAGAAGTGGCTCCTGTCTGAACGTCAGAGTTAGTCTGGCCCATGAATCCTTTGCTCCCAGAAATAAAGTGGACCAAAGTTTAGATCTGTGCATGTGTGTGCACATGTGAGTCTGTGTATACCTGCATGTGTGTGTTCTTCCACATGTGTGTTAATGTAGATGCAGCACTTGTTCAGGGTCTCACCCCAGGGCTGCTGTGCTACCCAGTAGGACACCAGGAATGCTGCCTTGTGGAGCGACTCTGTCACCCATTCAAGACTCAAGCCAGATGAGGTGTCTGTACCAATGGAGGACTGCAAGCTTCCTTCATGACCACAAGGCAGTCAGGGGAGCAATGTGACATCCCTGAGTCACAGTTACAGCTGGTGCCCCACACTGAACTTGAGAGAATTGATAGTTTGCTTAACTTGCTTCCAATCTTACACAAATTTCTTTCTTTTTTTTTTTTTTTTTTTTTTTTTTTTTTTTTTTTGCTAGCCCTGATTTGGATCCACACATGGAAGAGAATCCTGGGAAACATCAATTCAGCTAGCCTGTTAACTTTCTTGAGTACAGCAGAAGTTATCTGAGAAGTATAGCTTTCTAACTCTATTGTGCAAAAGATTTATCAAACGTTCTGATTGTCATCGCTATGTGATGAATCTTCCTCAAATGAGTCTTATAAAACAGCAGCCTTTTTCTTATTCTCAGGGATCCTATGAATCAAGAATTCAGTCTAAACACAGTGAGGATACCATCTCTTTCTATAGTTTTAATTTTTACTATTTATTCCTTCATTCATTCACTGAAACATATTTCACTGTGCAGCCATGGCTGATCTGGAGCTCATTTTGTAGATCAGGCTAGCCTCAAACTTACAGAGATTATCCTGCCTCTGTCTCCCTAGTGCTGGAATTAAAGGTGTGCACCACCTGACTACCACACCTGACTGAGGATGAAGTTTCTCTGCTTCCCAGTGTCATTGAAAAGATTTAAATAGTTGAGCTTTTTCAATATTTGAGAGACAGAGTCTTCTCTTTGTCTTTTTTTAAAATTCTGAGTCATAAGGGTCTCATGTTTGCAGAATGGCCTTGAAGCTACTAGGCAGCTAAGCAGGACCTTGAACTCCTGATCCTCATGCCTCCCATTCCTAAAAACTGGGATTGTAGGCATGTGCCACTAGTTCTGTATAAATAAGAAAGTCTGGGATTTTGTTTTTGTTACTATTTGTCTTCCTTTTCTTTTCTTTCTTTCTTTTCTTTTCTTTCTTTCTTTTCTTTCTTTCTTTCTTTCTTTCTTTCTTTCTTTCTTTCCTTTCTTTCTTTCTTTCTTTCTTTCAGACAGGGTTTTGTGTATTCCAGGCTGGTCTTGAACTTGACATGTAGCTAAGGCCTGCCTTGAACTCCTGTCATCCTGCCTCAACCTCTCAAGTGCTAGGATTACAAACATGAGCCACCATGCCAAGTAATTCTGTTTTTCTTTAAAATTTTTTAAATAAAAACTTTATTTTATCTTATTATTCAAGTACCTTTGAAAAGGTAAGTGAAATATGGGCTTTGGGGCATCCCTGCTGGCCTGGGCAATTCTTTACCTGCTTATCTCAAAGTCTGGACTTCATTGGATTACCTTTTCCCAGGGAAGGGGGTCTTGGGGACTTGATCCACCATCTTGAACTGCTAGGCAAATGCTTTATTGCTGAGCTATGTCCCCAACCAACCTCACCTGAGATTATCAACAATGCTTTTCCATGTAGTGTTCCATAGTGGCCTTAAACAACCAGCCTTTTTCATGGAGTGTGATGTGTCTGTTCACTCCAGATAGGGCACTGGTGACAAACCAGAGAAACGATTCTACCTCAGTCCATCTTGGTGAAACAATGAGTTTATTGTGGTTACTTATAAGAACATAGGTAAGGAGTCACTGTTCTAGTTTTCAATTGTTGCTATTATTAAACACTCTGGCCAAAAGCACCTTATGGGAGGGAAGGGTATATTTGACTTACTCATCCAGGTCACAATCCATCCAGGGAAGTCAGGTCAGGAAATCAAGCAAATTGGAGCAGAAATCATAGAGGAATGCAGCTTGCTTGCTTTCATCTGGGCTCAAGCTTGGTTAATTTTCTTATAGAGCTGATTGTGTGGGTATATAAACTTCAGAGACTGGGGGGACAAAGATGGGAAGAACTAAGATAGAAAAATGAGAGAACAGTAGAAGAAGGGACAGAGAGGAGCTAAGTATGAGAACAGAAATGAGACTGTGTAGATAGGATTTTGGACCTAGAAGAATAAAGTGAATGGACTAAAGAGCTCAGTGTGCTTAGATTCATTTGATATAGCTAAGATTAGATCCTCAGCTGGTTGTTAGATTATTCCACTGACCCTGGGAAACGGCTATTTAGGGGCTAGACCACAATAGCCTTTGTTAGGTTGGTCGCCCCACCCATACTTCCTGCCTGGCTACTGACCAGTCAGCATTTTATTAAACCAATTGGAATGACAAATCTTTACAATGTACAAGAGGATTACTCCATGGCATTTCCCCCCTTTTGTCTAATAAAAAAATGTTTTAACTTTAATATAGAAAACCTATATATAACAAAAGCAGTTATTAAGCAAGAATCACAGTAGCAATATCTAATCTATTTGCATTTGGCAAAATTTAAAAAAATAATTATCTATCTTATCTTGGTGAATCTAAAGTTTTGTATCCAATTTACTTTCTATTATAACTAAGTAAAACTATAATTATAACTATTTAGTCTTCAACTCCATCAAAGACCCCAGGAGGGTGAAATGTTACCTAATGACAGGGACATCTCGCTGCCTGGGCAATCCCTCAAAGTTCCCCTGTAACACTGGGGCATCCAACTCTGGCCTACAGGCCTAACATATCTGACAGACTTTCCTGTGAAGCAGGGACTTTTGACAGACTGTCCTACCTTGTCTTGGCAAAATTTGACAGCCACCTTTCTTGCATCTTGATGGTCCAGTTTGGACAGTAACTATCAGCAATTGAGGTAAGGGTACTTTCTTTGCCCATATGACTAGGTCTTGCCATAAAGAAAACAAACTTCATATGGAGTTTCTTCAATTCCCATCATCCTCGTTGAAGTAATTGGTGCTGGCAGGAGCAGACATGTCTCACTGTTGAGAAAAATCTAAGTTCTTAAAACATTTTAAATGCCATATTCTGTAGATCTTTGAAGTATTTGAACATTGCCTATATATCTGAAATATATCTCTGTATGACCTTGAAAACCTAACTAATGACTATAAGTTTTCTATTATAAGTGGCTATTAATCTGTATTTCTTAATTATATGTTACATTTTTAAATGAGTTGCATAAGCATAATACCCTAAACAAAAGTAGAAATATACATACAGTATAACAAAATTAACTTTAAATTTATATCAATAAACCAAAATCCATACTAATATAGAATATATAAGATTAGTAGTTGTTTTTTGATTAAAGTAGATTCAATAATTTACCCTTTTATACTATCATTTCTAAATCTCTCCTTTTCTTTTTACAATGAGATCCCTGAATCTAATCTCCTTTGTTCAGCTTTTTTTTCTGACCATTACCAATAACGACTTGTAACCAACCCCCTAAACAATGACAAATATCCATAATTTATTTTTGGGAATGTGGACATAGTTCTCTAGATTACTTCCTGCTGATTGGGATCACTGATAATCTTATGGGAATCCTGAGAAAATTTAGGATTATGGTCAAGTTATGACTGGAATAGTCTGTGGGACTGGATCATCTCAGCCAGCAGCCTTGAAGCTATTCTGGATGAAGAACTCAGAGGAAACTGCAACAGAGGCACTCTGAAATGTTGGATCATCTGAGTCATTCATTACTATCAGAGATTTTTCAGGGAGTCTTCCTCGATCAACCCTGATTTTTCTGAAGTCAGAATGAATCCACAGCCTCTCACTTCCTGTAGAAATAAAACCTCTTTCCCAAAGTAACATATCTTCTGACTTAAATTTTGAAGTCAAGATAGATAGATAGATAGACAGACAGACAGACAGACAGATAGATAGATAGATAGACAGATGAACTGGCTCAGTGGTCAGGAGCACCAGTGGTTGGGAGCACTTGCTGTTCTTGCAGAGAGCTGGGGTTTGATTCCCAGGACCCACATGGGAAATCACACTCATTCATACCTCCAGTCTCAGGAGATCCAGGGCCTTTTTCTCTGTCAGGGGTACCAGGCCCTTCCTTCCTTTACTTCCTTCCTTTTCTTTTTGACAGGGTTCCACCATGCATCCATGTCATCACTGTGTGGATCAGGCTGACCCAAATTCACAGAGATCCACCTGCTTTTGCCTCTTCAATGCTGTGGTTGAAGCTGTGCACCACCAAATCGAGCTAATTTTCAAATGTGCATTTTCATCCAGAAAAAAAAAAAATGAAAAAAATTTGGGTCAAGGCCAGTCTAGACTACACAAGACCCTGTCTCAAAAAGCATTTAATTGGTTAATTAAAACAAAACTTCAATTTCCCTGTGGCCTCTTCCCAGAGATTCTGATTTGTAGCCAAGGAATCTGCATTAAATCCTCCCAAATGATGCTGATGTCAGTGAATAGCTGTGTTCCCTCTGTGGGACCTCCAGAGAGTCCCCAGTTCTTGTTTCTCAGAACAAAGAATTGGACACACAAATAGCAGCAAGCTCGGAGAGAAACTTCATTAAGAAAGGAAAAAGAAAACTTGTTCTAGATCCCCATAGTGGCGGGATTCAAATCATTGTTTCATTGTTTTCTTTGGAGAGAGAGAGAGACAGAGACTCCTGAAGGAAACAGACTAGAGCAAAAAAAAAATTATCATCTCAATGGTGCTAGCACGCTGAGGTTGAGGCTTTTCTGTCAGATAGAGTGAAGGTGTTTGGTCATTGGCACAGCACCGGCCTTTAATTTTTTAAATTACACGTTATTTAGTGCGTGTATAATGGAGAGGGCAGTGTACGAGCCACGGTGTCTGTCCCCTCCCCCCATTTTTGTCAGAATGAAAACGGATCAATTTTTTCTTTATCAATTCCTGCTTCCAGATTCTTTGAAATTCAGGGAAACTGAAGGTGGGCTTAGGGATCTACATATCCAGGAACAGCACACCTACACTGATCATATCAGCTTTCCTGGGACAGGAGAGTAGGGCAGAGGTTGGGAAGGGCTTGTACAAAGGCTGCAAAATCACCATACAAGAAAAGCCTGTCGGTAAAGAGGAAGGCTGCAAGCCCTGAGGTGGTGGTGCACGCCTTTAATCCCAGCACTCAGGAGGCAGAGGCAAGAGGATCTCTGTGAGTTTGAAGCTGAGTTTGAAGCTACACACACACACACACACACACACACACACACACACACAGCCCTTGACCAAGGCCAGCTAGAACAGACCGGAGCCACCCATTCAGGAACAGACACCCCACAGTGTCTGAAGGTGAGCTGTGCTCAGTACACTGCTAACACACCCCTGGGAAGATTTAAGGCAATGAGATACGCAATAAATGAAGTAATATGTAGAACAACATGTAGCAGAGTGTGCACAAGAAAGCCCACAGGATACAGATGACCTCAAAACTCATGTAATAAATATAAAAGTCAAAAATGAAAGGAGAGTCTGCCCCAACCCGCTTTCTCCTCCTCCGAAGCATACCTATTTGTAATAAACCACCCCTGCTTCTGCTATTATTATCCATGTGGCTCTGTCCAGTTCCCTGTTCCAGGACACAAGAGCCAGGAAGTCCCCTGGAGATGCCTATTGAATCCCAATATTTGCTTATATTGTACCCTTACTTCCTCATTTGTGTGAATGGGTTTTTTCTTTATAGCCAAATGTAAGAGACTACAATAATAGGACAGGGTTCCCTAACTCAGTCCTATGTAGAGAAAAGGCCATATAAAATGGCACACCCTCAAAGGAAAGTGTGATTCTGAACTTCAATTCAGTGGGAGAATAAAGGCCTAAAAAAAAATCACATAGGACTGACAAGAAGGCGCCTGCGGCAACCTGAATTCCATCCCTGGTGCCCACATAAAAGTGGGAAGAGAGAACTGATTCCACGAAGTTATCCTCTGGCCTCCACACATGCCCTGTGACATACATTTACACCACCACACACACACACACACAATAATAAATAAACAGTTGCTTGTTAAAAATCAAGACCAATCAACATAACCCTGTAACTTAGCTTTCTTCGATCATCTTATCTCACATAAGGCCAAGCTCAACTCTGCTGTCCTATAAAACCTTCTGACTACAGGACACAGGTTGGTTTACCTAACCTTTTCTGAAAGGAGAATTTTCTTATATACAAGAAAGGGAAATTTCCCTTTACAAGGTTTCCTGGGGCTGGTGAGATGGCCCAGCAAGTAAGGTTTGATCTGTCTGACTCTCAGGGCTTACATGGTGGAAGGAGAGAACCCACTCCAAGTTCTCCTGGGATGGCCAAACGTGAGCCCCAGGACTCTCTGTACATACAAGCCCAGGTACCAGCTGTACACGCGAGCTCTGGCACCTACCTGCTGTATACACGAGCTGGGGCACCAACTGAACTCACAAGCCAGGGCACCTGTTTGTTCTTCTTTCTTCCCCTGGGACAATTAATTTTGGTTTTATTTGATTTGGGGCAAAGTTTTGTTTTGTTTTGTTTTTGAGACAGAATCTCACTAGGTAACTCTGACTGGCTCAGAACTCACAATGTAGACCAGGCTAGCCTCACACTCACAGAGATCTGCTTGCCTCTGCTTCCTGATGTGACACCATTTTTAGGTTGGTTTGAGGTCTCAATATGTAGCATTGGCTGGCCTAGAACTTAGAACAATCCTCCTGTCTCTGGCTCTGAGTGCTGGAATTACAGGTGTACACTAGCAAGCCCAGTCTCCCCATGTGATTTTTTAAGTAGGACCTGAACACGAAGGGACAACTTCATTGGCAGAATTCCAATTGTCCTGCTTTACACATAAATGCTAATCCAGCCCTTACTTCAGTCCCTCTCCAGATGTTCCTCCCATGAAGTTTCCTATTCGGAGCTGGCTCCTCTGCTCCAGATGCTCCAGGTGGCCCGTCGTAGGGGTCATGGCTGACATCCTCATAGCGTAGGGCAGATCTACAAGAGAAAAAGCATCACGAAATCACTTTGTCATGGTGTCACGTGACACTGGAGCTTTCAGGTGGAGGACCCAAGGAACCAAGGGACACTCTTCAACGTTATGTTTGAATTACCCAAAGTAGGAACAGCTGTGTAGAAGTATGACTGGACAAAAGATCAGAAGCTGATGAAACAGAATGAACTGGAGGAAAGCCAGCAGGCTGTCTGTTCAGATACTTCTTGGTCCCTGGTTGTAACAATTCTTCATCTTCAGTATGGAGTGAGATCTTCCTGGGACAAAGGCCTTCGTTTCTTTAAGATAAACTTTCTAAAAAATTGTCTGATGGTTTCATACATTTATATAATGAATTTCAGTCATTTTCAGTCTTCATCGCCATCTCTCGCCCACTGGACCCCTCTCTGTGAGCCCCCTCCTATTTCCATCTTCTTTTTGTGTGTCACCCACTGAGTTTAACAAGAGTTTCTTGGCTGAGCATGCTTGGTGGGCTGTTTATTGAGTCAAAGGCAAACTTATCATCAGCTACAACACTGGAGAAAAATGACACCCTGTTCTTCTGGATGGCCTGAGTTCAAATCTCAACACCCATATCAGACAACTTCACAACCATCTGTAACTCTAGCTCCAGACAATCTAACGCCCTCTTCTGGCCTCCACAGGTACCTGCACTCACGTACAAAAGCACACACAAGCACATTACATATACATAATTAAAAATAAAATAAATGTGGGTTTTTTTTTATTTTTAAATTTCATGTGTGAGTGTTTTGGCTGCATATATATCTGTAAACCACAGTTCCTGTGGAGGCCAGATGAGGTGTCAGATCCCCACGGAGTTACAGACAGTTGTGAATCATCATGTGGGTGCTGGAGATCAAACCTGGGTCCTCTGGAAAAGCTACCAGTTTTCTTAACCCATGAGCCATCTCTCCAGCTTCTTGATCTTTTTTAAAAAGAAAAGGATACCAACAACCAATAGTTGCTGCCAATAGTTGCTCAGGTTCCTCAAGGACCAGTAAGGCCCTATAGACCCATCCCCCATCCAAGATGAAATGTTGAGGGACCCAATCTTTTCTCTTTCTTTCTCTTTCTTTCTTTCTTTCTTTCTTTCTTTCTTTCTTTCTTTCTTTCTTTCTTCCTTTCTTTCTTTCTTTCTTTCTTCCTTTCTTTCTTTCTTTCTTCCTTTCTTTCTTCCTTTCTCTCTCTCTCTTTCTTCCTTCCTTCCTTCCTTTCTTCCTTTTCTTTTCTTTTTTTTTTTTTGACAGAGTTTTGCTGTGTAGCCCTGGCTGTCCTAGAACTTGTAGACCAGAATTCATAGCAAGGTGCAGCTGAATATTAAGGCTGTATAACACCAAATATTCCATAATAAATGGCTTTCCATTTGAATGACCCTTGGTCGGTCAAAGTATAGCTTTAATACACAGCTGAATCTCTATAATATATTCTTGTGGCCGCCTGAAGTCCTGTGGCCCCCTTACAAAATAATCACTTGGAAGCTTATATTAATTATAACTGATTGGCCATTAGCTCAGGCTTAATACTGACTAGCTCTTACACTTAAATTAACCCATAATTCTTATCTATGTTTAGCCACGTGGCTTGGTACCTTTTCTCAGTTCTGCCTTAACATCTTGCTTCCTCTGTATCTGTCTGGTGACTCCTGACTCAGCCTTCCTCTTCCCAGAATTCTCCTTGTCTGCTTCTCCCACTTATACTTCCTGCCTGGCTACTGGCCAATCAGCGTTTTATTTATCAACCAATCAGAGCAACACATATTCACAGCATACAGAACAACATCCCACAGCAGTACAGTGCATTCCTGAGTGCAACAGCCTTGTCATAGTCAGAGGACATCTTACTGCTTCACATTTTCCCATCCTCAGGCTCTTGGGAGGGATGTAGCTGTCCCTATGGGGCTGAGCCCTCCAACATCACCTCTTCGTAGCACATTGGTCAGTTACGGTTTCTGCATTAATCAACACCTGCTGTAGTAAAAAGCTTCTCCTATGAAGGCTGGGCAGGG